>NC_048568.1:30652500-30952500 GCF_013265735.2 Oncorhynchus mykiss
ATCTTCAATAATGCTCCAACCGGACAATTCCTTTGTCTTCAGAAAAGCAATGGAACGCGAGCTACCGCTCCTGTGAATGCGCATGACCAGCTCGTGGCACTCTGCCAGATCACTGACTTAATTAAATAGCCCTTATGAGCCCCTCCTTTATAGTAGAAGCCTCAAACAAGTTTCTAAAGACTGTTGACATCTAGTGGAAGCCTTAAGAAGTGCAAAATGACCCCATAGACACTGTGTATTTTATAGGGCAAGAGTTCAAAAACTACAAACCTTAGATTTCCCACTTCCTGGTTGGATTTTCCTCAGATTTTCGCCTGCCATATGAATTATGTTATACTCACAGACATCATTCAAACAGTTTTAGAAACTTCAGAATGGTTTCAATCCAAATCTACTAATAATATGCATATATTAGCAACTGGAACTGAGTAGCAGGCAGTTTACTCTGGGCACGCTTTTCATCCAAATGTGAAAATGCTGCCCCCTAGCCATAAGAAGTTAAACTCTTAGACTATCGATACCAACAGAATAAGAACAAGTCTTTGATATGAATTACTAGTCTGCAGCTAGGATTTCGGTATCATTGAACGCGAAGACCGACAACCGCCGAAACATCTATCCATAACGACATGAATGTCACTCTGAACTATCCATTCTAACCACGACAGAGAGGGCGGACAAACTCTCCAACCGAAAAAAAACATTTCAACAGAGACCCCGACAACACACTGAGCGTAAATGTATATATTGATTGCAATTGTCCCTGAATGAGTGAGCGTTCATGTGTAAAGGATTAGCATTTCAATTGTTATAATTATCAACTGTGTGTTGTCTTATCTCAGTTGACCCCCAACTCCCTTTTGTACATCAAGCCGCGATGCCGGTTTATCCCACTAGGGAACTCCGTTATCATTTCCTTGTAACTATCTATTGTTTGTTTATACATTTCTGTGAATTAGTTAGTAAATAAATTATTTTAAGACAGTTGATGTATGGATGAATCATAGTGAAGACTGGGTTCGTGCAGATAACCACCAATTGACGACGTTTGGAATTAAACTAACGTGAGGTAAAATAAATTATTCATTAATCAGAAGACTATTGATCAGATATGAACATATCTGAAAAGTTATGTTAGGAAAATTTTTACTTTTCCTTGGTGCCCCAACTTCCTATTTAATTACAGTTACATGATTAATGAGTTTAATCGCGTAATAATAATTACAGAGAGTAATTTGATAAAGATTCATCTTTAGTTTAATGATGCCAAAGACACGACACTACCATCATTTTTCTCCTTGCTCCTGTCTTCTAGTTTTCCTGGTTGTGACCCTTCTCCATGCCCTGACCCTTAGACTGGTACCTTTTGGACCCTGATCTGGATTAATGACCTCTACCTGCCATTGAGCAGTCGTTTTGCCTGCCCCCTGTTCTAGTACTAAACTTTTGCTACTTTGACACTGTCTGCATCTGGGTCTTCGCTAAAACGTGAAAGTACGAACTGGCCATGACCGACCCATCAGACTCAGACCAGCTCCACAATGCTGTCTCCCTGCAAGGAGCCACCATTGGAAAACATGAGGAGTTACTGCAATGTCTTATGGAGGGACTCCATACCATGACAGAACGCCATGACCAGGCGTTCAAGACTTTGTTGGAGCAATTCTGCACATTCCCCACTGGGCAGCGGGTCACACCCGTAATCTCCCAGCCTACCCCAGTGTCCCGAGAACCCTGCTTCCCACCTCCGGAGCGCTACGCTTTGAGATTCTGGAACCTGCCGGGCTTTTCTCTCCCAGTACTCCCTCATTTTTGAGCTGCAGCCTTCTTCGTTCCCCTCGGACCGCTCGAGGATAGAGTACATCATAACTCTGATGTCCGGGAGGGCACTCACCAGGCTACCGTGGTGTGGGAGCAACATTCAGCCATCTGCCTCAGTCTAGAGGAGTTTGTGGTGGAAGTTTGGAAGGTGTTTGACTCACCATTGTCCAGGAGAGAGGCTGCAACAGCTACATCCAGAATCCCGTAGTGTGGCAGACTACGCAATGGATTTTCGCACGTTGTTGGCTGAGAAGCACGGAAGCATTGTTCGACATGTTCCTTGACGGATTATCGAATGTGGTCAAATATAAGTATGTCCACCAGGGATCTGCCCCTTCGGGTGGAGTCGCGCAAACTTTCCCACGGTTTATCGGCCGTTTCCCCATCTCTAAGGTCATTAGCCCCTCTGCTCCGTATACATCCCACTTTTCATGTGTTGAAAATAAAACCCATGTCTCACAGCCCTTTGTCTCCTGTTTCCAGTAAGCAAGTCCCCGCATCAATGTTCAAATATCTAGTGGAAAGCCTTCCCAGAAGATTGGAGGCTGTTATAGCAGCAAAAGGGGGACCAGCTCAATATTAATGCCCATGATTGTGAAAAGAGATATTTGATAAGCAGATGTCCACGTACTTTTGATCATCTCATGTAAGTGAATTTGTCCCAATACTTTTGGTCCCCTAAAATGAGGGGACTATGTATAAAAAGTGTTGTCATTTCTAATTGGTGAAAGCAATATGTACACAAATACCCTCAAATAAAAGCTGAGAATCTAAACTTTAACCTCAACATAATTGTTTGATTTCAAATCCAAACTTTTGGAGTATGGCGCCAAAAGAAGAAAGAATGCTTCACTGTCCTAATAATTACAGAGGGCACAGTACTTAGCTAGCTAGGGAGTGACTACTGTACTGTCTCTGTGTGGTGCTTTATGGAGGGCACTGTTCTTAGACCTCATTAACTAGCTAGGGAGTGACTTCTGTACTTTCTCTGTGTAGTGTTTTACAAGAGGCTTGTCAACATGTGTTATGTTTTCCCTATAGTAATGGTATAATGGTATGGAAACGGATGCAAAGCCGCTAGGAGGGCGACATGCTGTTACAGTCCATCCAGTCAGGAGAGAGTTAACTAATGTGTTTTAGTACCCAGGTGTGTGTGTGTGTGTGTGTCACTCACTAATGGGAAGCAGGATGGTAGGAACGTAGCCGACGGAGAAGGGGGAGAGGTGATCACAGGGATCATCACACCAGCTAACTCATTATGAGCCGCTCTGTATCCATCTTATACTCTGATTATCTAAGAGTGCCTATTTCTGCATGAACATAAACCCTTCTGCAACAATGCAAGGGCACACACACACAGGCACTGCAGAATTGAAAGCACACACAAGCAAACATACTCACAAACACATTTACTGATCTGAAGCATCATCCCCACTCTCTAAAATGCATGATTCATTCAGACTGCATCATTGCTTAACATGTATAAAATGTGTGATTGATTAATATAGATTACAGTTGCTTGCTGGTGAAGAGGTTTTTATTGCGAGA
Organism: Oncorhynchus mykiss; assembly: GCF_013265735.2. Lineage (NCBI taxonomy): Eukaryota > Metazoa > Chordata > Actinopteri > Salmoniformes > Salmonidae > Oncorhynchus > Oncorhynchus mykiss. The sequence continues at coordinate 30,655,870 of NC_048568.1, forward strand.
ATGTTTCCAGTAGCCTATACTTTGCATGCCAAAGAGTTTTCCCAGAAACTGTCCCTTTCTAGTTGTTGAGGACTATAGTGCTATAGCACTAGAACCCTCATCATAGAAGAACCCATTGGACTCTAGAACCAGAATCCTCATTATAGAATTCATTGAACTCTAAAACTTTACCCTCATTGCAAAAACCCTTAAGTGTGGTATTTCCTTGGACATACATTGCAGACATGTCCGTCCTTCCAGAACTGTTTGCACAATCCCATAGTGATCTGCAGAGACAGATGGACACCCCAGAGGTCATACAGCTGTTTTACATTCTCACCTAACACATCTACCACCATCAAACGACAACCATCTCTGAGCCACAAGTAGCAACCATAGAGTACAGGAGACAGTACCTCTCCACGGCCCACCACTTTTCTCTCCCGGCTGTCAGTAATGACGGGATCATCATAGAAATTGCCCATCTCCTCTTCAGATGAAAATAAGATGACTGCATTGAGCTGAGGCCAGCGCTGTGCTTTGTGGAGAGGCTTAGGCTAGACCGCTCATTGGTGGTAAGGGAAGAGTATTGAGGGTAAAGTATTGAGGAAGAGCGTTCTGTTGACAGCGTTTCATATCCAATAATAACTCTTTATAGGAAAGGGTAATGAGAGACAGATATCTCAGTGTTCATCATAAAAACGCAGAGACACCTACAAATTCAAACACACATACAGAAATTCACACAAACATGCACGTATGCACACATCAGCATTCATAACACACATACAGTGCCTTCGGAAAGTATTGAGACCCCTTGACGTTTTCCACATTTTGTTACGTTACAGCCTTATTCCAAAATGGATTCAATAAAAATACATCTTCAGCAATCTACACACACTTCCCCATAATGACAAAACAAAAACAGGTTTGTAGAAATGTTTGCAAATTTATTTTAAGAAATACTACAGAAATACCTTATTTACATAAGTCTTCAGACCCTTTGCTGTGAGACTCGAAATTGAGCTCAGGTGCATCCTATAGCCATTTATCATCCTTGAGATGTTTCTACAACTTGATTGTAGTCCACCTGTGATAATTTCATTTGATTGAACACGATTTGGAAAGGTCCCACATTTGAGAGTGAATGTCAGAGCAAATACCAAGCCATTAAGACGAAGGAATTATCCGTAGAGCTCCGAGACAGGATTGTGTCGAGGCACAGATCTGGGAAAGGGTAACAAAAAATGTCTGCCGCATTGAAGGTCGCCAAGAACACAATGGCCTCCATCATTCTTAAATGGAAGATGTTTGGAACCACCAAAAGTGTTCCCAGGGCTAGTGGCCCAACCAAACTGAGAAATCTAGGGAGAAGGGCCTTGGTCAGGGAGGTGACCATGAACCCGATTGTCACTCTGACAGAGCTCCAGAGTTCCTTTGTGGAGATGGGAGTACCTTCCAGAAGGACAGCCATCGCTGGAGTGCTCCACCAATCAGGCCTTTATGGTAGACTGGCCAGACGTAAGCCACTCCTCAGTAAAAGGCACTTGACAGCCCACTTGGAGTTTGCCAAAAGGCAAGAAATAAGATTCTCTTGTCTAATGAAACCAAGATTGAACTCTTTGGCCTGAATGCCAAGCCTGGAGGAAACTTGGGGCCATCCCTACGGAGAGGCATGGTGTTAGCAGTATCATGCTCTGGGGATGTTTTTCAGTGGCAGGGACTGGAAGACTAGCGAGGATCGAGGTAAAGTACAGAGATATCCTTGATGAAAACCTGCTCAAGAGCACCCAAGACCTCAGACTGGGGCGAAGTTTCGCCTTCCAACAGGACAACGACCCTAAGCACACAGCCAACACAATGCAGGAGTGGCTTCGGGACAAGTCTCGGAATATCCTTAAGTGGCCCAGCCAGAGCCCAGACTTGAACCCGATCGAACATCACTGGAGAGACCTGAAAATAGCTGTACAGCAATGCTCCCTGTCCATCCTGACAGAGCATAAGAGGATTTACAGAGAAGAATGGGAGAAAATCCCTAAATATAGGAGTGCCAAGTTTGTAACATCATACTCAAGAAGACTCAAGGCTGTAATCACTGTCAAAGGTGCTTCAACAAAGTACTGAGTAAAGGGTCTGAATACTTATGTAAATCTGATAGTTTTTTATTTTTCCTACACTTGAAGCACCTTGATTGAGGGGAAAAAAAACGATTTAATCAATTTTGGAATAAGGCTGTAACGTAACAAAATATGGAAAAAGTCAAGGGGTCTGAATACTTTCCGAATGCACTGTACATCATCAAACACACACACACACACACACACACACACACACACACACACACACACACACACACACACACACACACACACACACTTTTAATCACACCTATAGCAGATGTTTTGTTCGCTTGAAACGACCACAGTCTCTCACCTCTCTCAGAAGCAGACAGAGTGGACAGACAGTGAAGCAGATCACTTTGAAAATACAGATGAGTCTTTTATCCAACTTTTCATCAAAGTCAGGTAAGGACATTCACAGCCCATCGGTGTTTTCCTCAGGCTTCATTAGTTCAGTAATCTCACAATTTGGAGGAATGTCTTCTTCACTGTGAGAGACAAGTTCTTAGTGGCTCTTCTAGTGTGAAAGAATATTCAGACATTCTCAAATATTCTTCTGACTGGTGGCTTCTGAACCTTCTGGTCCAGCACGGCAACTGAGGAGATTGAAACTACAAGTTTCCCAAACCCACATTCAGCGCATTTCTGGACTATTACACTTGCTCAATGAAGGCAGTTCACTGAAAGTGCTTTTAAATCTGGCTCTGGGAACCTTGTCTTAAGTCTTCCTGTTTGTTTATTCATATCGATGTGGTGAATCTGAGGGAATGTCATTGAGCGAAGTGTTCTTCCATCAACACTGTTTGTCATGCATAAGACAAGTTCAGCAGGAGAAACTTGGTAAATGTACCCGAAACAATCATCAATCGCAAAAACGGTGAATCATTAATGTATCATATTGTAGTCAAGATTGCTTTCTGTCTTGATATGTTTTAATTTTACACAACACTTTCAAATAATCACAGAACAACCAAAAGGAAGTTAAGTCTGGAACCGAAAACTTTTGAGTCGATCCTGTATCTTCATTTAATCGTGTCGATCCTGGATCGTCATTTAGTTTTGTCGACCCTGGATCGTCATATAGATTCTGGATCATATTTTAGCCGTGCCAGTTAAATCGAATCTCATTGTATTTGTCACATGCGCCGAATACAGCAGGTGTAGACCTTACAGTGAAATACTTACTTACAAACCCTTAACCAGCAATACAGTTTTAAGAAAATACCCCCCCGAAAAAGAAAGAGAGAAGAATAACATATAATTAAAGAGCAGAAGTAAACAATAATAGCGGGGCTATATACAGGGGGTACCACTACGGTGTCGAGGTAATTGAGGTAATATGTACATGTAGGTACAGTTATTAAAGTGACTATGCATAACATAGAGTAGCAGCAGCATGGAAGGGGGGAATGCAAATAGTCTGGGTAGCCATTTGATTAGCTGTTCAGGAGTCTTATGGCTTGGGGGTAGAAGCTGTTTAGAAGCCTCTTGGAACTAGACTTGGCGCTCCAGTACCGCTTGGCCCCGGTGACAGTAGTGCCTTGCGGTCGGAGGCCGGTCCATCCATACGAGGAGTGCAGTCTATGACTTTGAATACTGAAGACTTCATCGTGATGAATGTTACATATCACACGGGTATTTGGTCTGTCATGTGTTAACACTGTGACTGACAGTGACGCCATAGTAAAAAAGATAAGGGGATAACATCAGCAGGTCTGTGTTCCCGGGGCACAGCTGTTCAAACACCACTAGGCGCCTGGCGCTCACCGATGGGGCTTAGCATGTAATTAGACATCTGTCATACTCTAATCATACTCTAATCATGCTTGTCTCTGGTGAATCACAGGATATAGCACTAACTCTCTCATTAAGAAAGACAGGCTCCTCATCTGGTTTCTGTTTGTTTAGAATGTAGTTGGTTAATGTCATCTGCTGTGACTACGTATGCATCAGTGACAGATTGAGTCCGGTAATAACATGCAAAACCAATAGAATAGAGTTTGTGTATGAATTAGCGAGACTTGTTGCATGTGTATATAATCTATAAATCAAGTAAATGGTGAGCCTAAAGAGTTCAGTATGTTTGCACAGCACTTCTTTTTAATACTGGACAGTGATGAGTTAAAAACAGCTTGGATTTCTCAGAAACGGTTCTATTGTATTGACAGTTTTATGAGATGGAGGCCAGCACAGTGAGGAGAGTGTGGGCACAGGCACACAAAGAGACGTACTTTACTGTTGATGTAGCCAGAGGGAGCTACATAATGATTGCCATTAACTTGTTGGTCAGTCCGTTGTTATGTAAAGGGAATGACAGCTAGCTTTGCTCCAGTGCAGCATCAGACTCAGGCCTCCAACACAGAACATCAAATAAAGTGAGAGATAATGGTTGCTGTATGAGGAATGTTGAAACATAAACAGCAATATATTAAATATATGGTTTGTAATACAGTATGTACATGTACATTGACTGTTTCTATATTTTGAAACACAAAATAACATAAGGATGGACAGCGTTCAATAACATACAGGTGGAAACCGTTGATTTCATTCAGTACATCATTCTGGAGTTCATTGATAATGTACCAATGGACCACATTGCACATAATGTACAGATTAAATATTTTGATCTCACATGTTCTTTAGATGCAAGACAGTCAAATGAAATAACCCATCTGAGTACTTCTCAGTGGGTCCAGTCTTACGAAGTTATTCCTTGCCTTTGGCTTTACCCAGGATGATGCAGATTGTTTGATGGTATTACTCTAAGAGATTTTTCCAGAAAAGAGAAGGATTAAGCGGTGCGGTCATTTTTTAGTAGGGCCTCTCTACGCTTCCGGTCTTCTAAGAGTTAATGGAAAATCTTTCTTAGTGTTTATTTAGAACCTCTAGCTATACTATATGCACATGGAATGGCAATGGCCTAAAACACCCATCTAAACAACACAGGGCTATAGAGCTTGCCGGAAATGAGCTACCTCTGGATTGTTCAGCCATCCCTATGGGAAAAACTAATGGCAAAAGAATAGGATTTTGGAATAAACACAGAAAATTAGGTCTGAGGTTAACACAGGCTTGGGAGATCTTATATGTTTAGTTCTATGCGATAATAGCAGCCAGTTAACATGACCTTTAAACCTCTTAAGAATCTGACACTTTTTAAAAATGTTCGCCTAAAATGAGTTACCCAAATCTAACTGCCTGTAGCTCAGGACCTGAGGCAAGGATATGCATATTCTTGATAACATTTGAAAGGAAACATTTTGCAGTTTGTGGAAATGTGAAATTAATGTGGGAGAATATAACACATTAGATCTGGTAAAATATAACACAAACAAAAAAACATGTGTTTTCCTTTTTTTGAAATGCAAGAGAAAGCCATAATATAATATTGCAGTTTATGCAATTTGTTGGCCACTAGATGGCAGTAGTGTATGTGCAAAGCTTCAGACTGATCAACGGAAGCATTAGAACCCAGTTCCTGAAATTGAATATAAACATTGATTTTATCGAACAAAACTATGCTACATTTTATTTCTGGACCCTCAGGATGACAAATCAGAGCAAGATTACTGAATGTAAGTACATTATTTACCTTCAGAGGTAATGTATCAAACCAATGTTTTTGTGTGTTCACTCCTCAAACAATATTTTTTCCCTGTAAGAGCTACTGTAAATTGGACAGTGCAGTTAGATTAACAAGAAGTTAAGCGTTCTGCAGGTATAAGACATGTCTATGTACTGGAATGTCCTAGTTTATTGATGGGAGAAGTTTCAGACGAGTCTCGAAATGCGACCTCCACAAATGTGGGAGCGACATGATCCCTTCGAATAGCGTGCCATGAGGAGACTGTGAAAGGGAGGGAAGTGCGAAGGACCGAAGTTATGAGATTTATAAAAGCAGGAAAGGTTAGATGCTCCCGAGTACTGCAGCATTCTAAGCCACTACATCTCAGTGCTAGAGGCACCACTACAGTCCCTGGTTCAACCCTGGGCTGTATCACAAAAGGCCCTGATCGGGAGTCCCATAGGGCGGTGCACATTTGGCTCAGTGTCGTCTGAGTTAGGGGAGAGTTGGCTGGGGTAGGTTGTCAGTGTAAATTAGAATTAGATCTTAACTGACTTGCCTAGTTAAATAAAGGTAAAAAAAATAGGCAGATTACATTTAACAACAGGATAATTAAAAGTGGCTAAGGTCCAATCCCAAAATAAATATTTGAAACATACCAAACTCCTCTTTCACCAGAAAACAAAAGCCTGGTCAAGATTGGAGGGTAGAAATAGATCGTTGTTACAAATAGGGCCTAGAAGAGATCTTCAGAGTAGAGAGCACAATGGGATTTGCAGGATATCAGGATAGTGGGGCACAGATTAGAGTAGAAAACGAAGATGATTGGCAAGAATGTGCTTCAATTGAGCACTAGATGGTATTTGGAGCATTTTGCCATACCAAAATCTTTATTCCCCATACATTTATATAATTTAATTCCTTGCCATAGAAAGAGGCAGTCTCTTCAAAGAGAGTGTTATTTAAATTGATTGAGTGAGTTGAGGAGCCTTCTCTATTCCCCACTCGCTGCTGCTATGCCAAAATACCGATGCTCTGCAACAGAAATAGACCCTCTTTTCAGAAGTATGGAGGGGAGGAGGAGGGCGAGGAGGAGGAGAAAAAAATGAATCCATTCAAACTGCAGGGCTGACTGAATTGATGGGCACCAAGAGTGGAGGTTTTCTTAGGGTAACAATTTGCATAATGGGAAAGTGGTTGGAGTTTGGAGCCGAGAGCTCTTCTCTTCTTCTTCTCTGTTATGAGGACAGCTGCTGAAGTGGAGGGAAGGGAAATGGCTGTGATCAGATACAGGGCCTTCAGAAAGTATTCATACCACTTGACTTATTCCACATTTTTTGTGCTACAACCTGAATTCAAAATGAATGAAAAAAAAAAAAAATGCTCACCCATCTACACACAATACCCCATAATGACAAAGTGAAAACATGTTTTAAGACATTTTTGCAAATTTATTGAAAATTAAATACAGAAATATCTCATTTACATAAGTATTGGTTAGAATCACTTTTGGCAGCGATTTCAGCTGTGAGTATTTCTGGGTAAGTCTCTAAAAGCTTTCCACTCCTTGATTGTGTAATACTTTCCCATTTATTACTTTCGAAATTCTTCAAGCTATATCAAATTGATTGTTGATCATTGCTAGACAACCATTTTCAAGTCTTGCCATAGATTTTCAAGCAGATTTAAGTCAAAACTGTAACTCGGCCACTCAGGAACATTCACTGTCTTCTTTGTAAGCAACTCCTGTCTAGACTTGGCCTTGTGTTTTGTTCTCCCGGTATTGTCCTGTTGAAAAGTGAATTAATCTCCCAGTGTCTGGTGGAAAGAAGACTGAACCAGATTTTCCTCTGATTTTGTCTGTGCTTAACTCAATTTTGTATATTTTTTTATCCCGAAACTCCCCAGTCCTTAACGATTACAAGCATACCCGTACTATGATGCAGCCACCACTATGCTTGAAAATGTGGAGAGTGGTACTGAGTAATATGTTGTATTAGATTTGCTCCAAACATAACACTTTGTATTCAGGACAAGAAGTGAATTGCTTTGCCACATGTTTTGCAGTATTACTTTAATGCCTTGTTGCAAGCAGGATGCATGTTTGTATTCTGTATAGGCTTCCTTCTTTTCACTCTGTCAATTAGGTTAGTATTGTGGAGGAACTACAATGTTGTTGATAAATCCTCCGTTTTGTATATTTGTAGTGACTGGGTGTATTGATACACCATCCAAAGTGTAATTAATAACTTCACCATGTTCAAAGGGATATTCAATGTTTTTTATACGTTTACCAATAAGTGCCCTTCGTTTGCGGGGCGGACCCCCCTTTGCCTCCCCCTTTGCCTCCAGAACAGCCTGAATTTATTTTTTTGGGGGGGGACATGGAAACATTGTTCAATTGGTATCAAGGGACCTGAAGTGTGTCAGGAAATCATTCCCCACACCATTACATCACCGCCACCAGTCTGTACCAATGACTCCGCCGTTAGCCTGAAGCAACAGGAACCTGGATTCGTTGGACCAGGCAATGTTTTTCCAGTCCTCAATTAACCAGTGTTGGTTGATCGCAGTGTATAAAGTCAGAAAATCTGCTGTCTCAGCCACTGCCTGTCACCAAGGGAGTACCCCAATGCTCAATCCTAGGCCCCACGCTCTTCTCAATTTACATCAACACCATAGCCCAGGCAGTAGGAAGCTCTCTCATCCATTTATATGCAGATAATACAGTCTTACACTCAGCTGGCCCCTCCCTGAATTTTGTGTTCAATGCTCTACAACAAAGTATTCTTAGTGTCCAACAAGCTTTCTCTGCCATTAACCTTTTTCTGAATACCTCCAAAACAAAGGTCATGTGGTTTGGTAAGAAGAAATGTCCTTCTTCCACACAGGTGTTATTACTACCTCTGAGGGTTTAGAGCTTGAGGTAGTCACCTCATACAAGTACTTGGAAGTATGGCTAGGTAGTACACTGTCCTTCTCTCAGCACATATCAAAACTGCAGGCTAAAGTTAAATCTAGACTTGGTTTCCTCTATCGTAATCGCTCCTCTTTCACTCCAGCTGCCAAACAAACTCTGATTCAGATGACCAGCCTACCCATGTTAGATTATGGAGACATCATTTATACACTGCTCCAAAAAATAAAGGGAACACTTAAACAACACAATGTAACTCCAAGTCAATCACACTTCTGTGAAATCAAACTGTCCACTTAGGAAGCAACACTGATTGACAATAAATGACACATGCTGTTATGAAAATGGAATAGACAACAGGTGGAAATTATATGCAATTAGCGAGACACCCCCAAAAATGGAGTGGTTCTGCAGGTGATAACCACAGACCACTTCTCAGTTCCTATGCTTTCTGGCTGATGTTTTGGTCACTTTTGAATGCTGGCGGTGCTTTCACTCTTGTGGTAGCATGAGACAGAGTCTACAACCCACACAAGTGGCTCAGGTAGTGCAGCTCATCCATGATGGCACATCAATTTGAGCTGTAGCAAGAAGGTTTGCTGAGTCTGTCAGCGTAGTGTCCAGAGCTTGGAGGCGCTACCAGGAGACAGGCTTGTACATCAGGAGACGTGGAGGAGGCCGTAGGAGGGCAACAACCCAGCAGCAGGACCGCTACCTCCACCTTTGTGCAAGGAGGAGCAGGAGGAGCACTGCCAGAGCCCTGCAAAATGACCTCCAGCAGGCCACAAATGTGCATGTGTCTGCTCAAACGGTCAGAAACAGACTCCATGAGGGTGGTGTGAGGGCCCGACGTCCACAGGTCCCCCACCTTACAGCCCAACACCATGCAGGACGTTTGGCATTTGCCAGAAAACACCAAGATTGGCAAATTCGCCACTGGCGCCCTGTGCTCTTCACAGATGAAAGCAGGTTCAATCTGAGCACATGTGAAAGACGTGACAGTCTAGAGACGCCGTGGAGAACGTTCTGCTGCCTGCAACATCCTCCAGCATGACCAGTTTGGCGGTGGGTCAGTCATGGTGTGGGGTGGCATTTCTTTGGGGGGCCGCACAGCCCTCCATGTGCTCGCCAGAGGTAGCGTGACTGCCATTAGGTACCGAGATGAGATCCTCAGACCCCTTGTGAGACCATATGCTGTTGCGGTTGGCCCTGGGTTCCTCCTAATGCAAGTCAATGCTAGACCTCATGTGGCTGGAGTGTGTCAGCAGTTCCTGCAAAAGGAAGGCATTGATGCTATGGACTGGCCCGCCCGTTCCCCAGACCTGAATCCAATTGAGCACATCTGGGACAGCATGTCTTGCTCCATCCACCAACGCCACGGTGCACCACAGACTGTCAGGAGCATGCCCAGGCGTTGTAGGGAGGTCATACAGGCACGTGGAGGCCACACACACTACTGAGCCTAATTTTGACTTGTTTTAAGGACATTACATCAAAGTTGGATCAGCCTGTAGTGTGGTTTTCCACTTTAATTTTGAGTGTGACTCCAAATCCAGACCACAACACTCCAGAGATGGGTATGGCAAGGCCAGTGAGCAATGGCTGGAGTGAATGATACAGTCTATGAAACAGAAAGCATTAGATAACCTACTACAACACTCACTGTTTCCCTACATGATTTCTATGCTTTTGCTGTTCTATGTGGTTCTATGATGTATGTGTCCAGTGAGGAGGTGTGTGTAGAGTTAGCATTGTAGATCAATGTGGATGATAGATTTTTAAAATGTTTTAGCAGTTCGTCTCTCAGTTGCCTGGTATGAAAAAACATAAATGTGAAACCTACTCCCCTCAGGTTGAATTACTGAACAAACTGAATGTCTGCAGGATTATTTATCTGCTGTAGCAATCTGGCTCAAATTAAGATCCTACATCTGTAGTTATAGCATAACCCCTCAAGATTTACTAAAGCTGAAATGTTTTTCCTGGTTGTATCAGGTGGTCAGGAAAAAAATCCTGGCCCCTACTAATAACACAACTTCTTCCCATTTATAAAACATGTTGCATTTGCCTCCTATGTCCATTAATATTACATGGCCGACTCATCCCTGGGCAGAAACCCTTACTAGACCGCAGGACAGGCCTGAAGCGCCACGACTATGAAGTTAGGGTTTGGTTACCGGCAGTTGTTTGAAATTTTTTGAAAATTCATACAAGTCGGGTCTCTCGCGCAAGTAAACGACTACTCAGACAAAAACGTATTTTGATCCTCAGGCTTATTAATATGCATTTGCTGGTCCGTGGTGGTCACACGTGCTTGGTGCTACAACTCCCTGCTGGGTTGTTGAGGAGAGTGCAGGGTTCTGATAACTACTTCCACTAGTGCAGGGATTCACCAACAAAGGACAATGAATATTGAAACATATAAACGCAATGCATGTTTATGTGCAATCACAAGTTATAGCTTTGTGTGTGTCTCGTGTCCATGGTTCTGAAGTGATGCAGCTACAGACTATATACACTATAGCCAGAGGCGTAGCGCAATTTTGAAGGGGCCCCCCACTATATATATATCTATATATATATATATATATATATATACAGTGCCTTGCGAAAGTATTCGGCCCCCTTGAACTTTGCGACCTTTTGCCACATTTCAGGCTTCAAACATAAGGATATAAAACTGTATTTTTTTGTGAAGAATCAACAACAAGTGGGACACAATCATGAAGTGGAACGACATTTATTGGATATTTCAAACTTTTTTATCAAATCAAAAACTGAAAAATTGGGCGTGCAAAATTATTCAGCCCCTTTACTTTCAGTGTAGCAAACTCTATCCAGAAGTTCAGTGAGGATCTCTGAATGATCCAATGTTGACCTAAATGACTAATGATGATAAATACAATCCACCTGTGTGTAATCAAGTCTCCGTATAAATGCACCTGCACTGTGATAGTCTCAGAGGTTCGTCAAAAGCGCAGAGAGCATCATGAAGAACAAGGAACACACCAGGCAGGTCCGAGATACTGTTGTGAAGAAGTTTAAAGCCGGATTTGGATACAAAAAGATTTCCCAAGCTTTAAACATCCCATGGAGCACTGTGCAAGCGATAATATTGAAATGGAAGGAGTATCAGACCACTGCAAATCTACCAAGACCTGGCCGTCCCTCTAAACTTTCAGCTCATACAAGGAGAAGACTGATCAGAGATGCAGCCAAGAGGCCCATGATCACTCTGGATGAACTGCAGAGATCTACAGCTGAGGTGGGAGACTCTGTCCATAGGACAACAATCAGTCGTATATTGCACAAATCTGGCCTTTATGGAAGAGTGGGAAGAAGAAAGCCATTTCTTAAAGATATCCATAAAAAGTGTCGTTTAAAGTTTGCCACAAGCCACCTGGGAGACACACCAAACATGTGGAAGAAGGTGCTCTGGTCAGATGAAACCAAAATTGAACTTTTTGGCAACAATGCAAAACGTTATGTTTGGCGTAAAAGCAACACAGCTGAACACACCATCCCCACTGTCAAACATGGTGGTGGCAGCATCATGGTTTGGGCCTGCTTTTCTTCAGCAGGGACAGGGAAGATGGTTAAAATTGATGGGAAGATGGATGGAGGCAAATACAGGACCATTCTGGAAGAAAACCTGATGGAGTCTGCAAAAGACCTGAGACTGGGACGGAGATTTGTCTTCCAACAAGACAATGATCCAAAACCTAAAGCAAAATCTACAATGGAATGGTTCAAAAATAAACATATCCAGGTGTTAGAATGGCCAAGTCAAAGTCCAGACCTGAATCCAATCAAGAATCTGTGGAAAGAACTGAAAACTGCTGTTCACAAATGCTCTCCATCCAACCTCACTGAGCTCGAGCTGTTTTGCAAGGAGGAATGGGAAACAATTTCAGTCTCTCGATGTGCAAAACTGATAGAGACATACTCCAAGCGACTTACAGCTGTAATCGCAGCAAAAGGTAGCGCTACAAAGTATTAACTTAAAGGGGCTGAATAATTTTGCACGCCCAATTTTTCAGTTTTTGATTTGTTAAAAAAGTTTGAAATATCCAATAAATGTCGTTCCACTTCATGATTGTGTCCCACTTGTTGTTGATTCTTCACAAAAAAATACAGTTTTATATCTTTATGTTTGAAGCCTGAAATGTGGCAAAAGGTCGCAAAGTTCAAGGGGGCCGAATATTTTCGCAAGGCACTGTATATATATATATGTATTTTTTGCAATACCCCCCTAAAAGAATAATGGTTTATGTGTTCATTTGCTGTCTGGGGGGCCTGACCAAAGCTTTTAGGGGCTGCGGGGGCGTTTGCTACACCAGTGTGTATACCCTTGCACATACATACGTGACACTAACACTCACAAGTGGCTATTCACTACACACACACACAAGCACGCATGCACACTATCTGCCACTGTTCCCCCTGACATGCACGTCAGGTTTAGGTGCACACCTTGCAGAGTGTTGGTATTGGATTTAGTGGCACACCTTGCAGAGTTGTGGTAGAGGATGAGGGGGTACACTGCAGCAGAGTAGTGGTAGAGGATTAGGGGGCACACTGCAGCAGAGTGGTGGTAGAGGATTAGGGGCACACTGCAGCAGAGTGGTGGTAGAGGATTAGGGGCACACTGCAGCAGAGTGGTGGTAGAGGATTAGGGGCACACTGCAGCAGAGTGTTGGTAGAGGATTAGGGGGCACACTGCAGCAGAGTGTTGGTAGAGGATTAGGGGGCACACTGCAGCAGAGTGGTGGTAGAGGATTAAGGGCACACTGCAGCAGAGTGGTGGTAGAGGATGAGGGGCACACTGCAGCAGAGTGGTGGTAGAGGATTAGGGGCACACTGCAGCAGAGTGGTGGTAGATGATTAGGGGCACACTGCAGCAGAATGGTGTGTAGATGATTAGTGGCACACTGCAGCAGAGTGGTGGTAGATGATTAGGGGCACACTGCAGCAGAATGGTGTGTAGATGATTAGGGGCACACTGCAGCAGAGTGTTGGTAGATGATTAGGGGCACACTGCAGCAGAGTGGTGGTAGATGATTAGGGGCACACTGCAGCAGAATGGTGTGTAGATGATTAGTGGCACACTGCAGCAGAATGGTGTGTAGATGATTAGTGGCACACTGCAGCAGAGTGGTGTGTAGATGATTAGTGGCACACTGCAGCAGAGTGGTGTGTAGATGATTAGTGGCACACTGCAGCAGAGTGGTGTGTAGATGATTAGTGGCACACTGCAGCAGAGTGGTGTGTAGATGATTAGGGGCACACTGCAGCAGAGTGTTGGTAGATGATTAGGGGCACACTGCAGCAGAGTGGTGTGTAGATGATTAGGGGCACACTGCAGCAGAGCGTTGGTAGATGATTAGGGGCACACTGCAGCAGAGCGTTGGTAGATGATTAGGGGCACACTGCAGCAGAGTGTTGGTAGATGATTAGGGGCACACTGCAGCAGAGTGGTGTTTAGAGGATTAGTGGCACACTCTGTATTAATTCACCACTATACGGACGCTTCTGAGATTTGGGGTCTAATGATTAAAATGATCTTTCTCCACACAGCCCTTTGAAGTCAAAGATCCAGATCATCGGGTAAACCCTTCACATGTAAAGTTAATGGGATAACATATGACATGTGAATGTACAATTTTTTGTAAGGGAAGTAAATGAAATGAAATAGGGGTTTTAAGGTAAGTGGTACGCTGTTCAGTTAAAATAGTGTAAAAATATATATATAATCAATCACAATATGATTACATTTACATGATCACTTAGTCCTGACTTCAATATGACCCAAACTGGGATTTTTAACTCACAACCTGTAGATCTGGAATATGCTGACCTTTTTGCTGTGCCACATCTGTAACAGTCTCAGAAGTCCCATACACATTCATTACCTATAACACATCACCACACTTAGCAAAAGAGTGCCATCTGCACTGCTATATATATGCAGGTGAAATCAATCAACAACACACATGAGGTGGCGTAGGTAGAAGATCAGAATGCTGTGAACCAAGAGTTTGTTGGTTCAAATCCCAGGTGAGGACATGTTGAGTAATAATTACTGTACATATACAATGTAATGGGGGTCAATTGAAAACACTGTGACTATTTTGTGAGCTTTCTGGCGACATCGTAACTACTCAATTTTATTTACAGAGCATCACCTGTAAAATGTGAAAATGTGAATCCACATGTGAAAGGTTATGTGATGATGTGAAAGGTTATGTGATGATGTGAAAGTCCATGTGAAATTTCATGTGAAATATAATCAAATTCAAAGTGTTCTAAAACCACATGGTACAGGTCATGTGAAAATCCATGTGAAACTTCATGTGAAAAATCAGGTAGCCTAGCTATTAAGCACATTGGGCCAGTAACTGAAATGTCACTGAATTGAATCCCTGAGCTGACTAGGTGAAGGATCTGTCAGTGCCCTTAAGCAAGGCACTTAACCCATAATTGATCCTGTCAGTCGCACTGGATAAAAACATCTGCTAAAATGTGAAATGTAATATGATCACGTGAAGTGTTTCAAAACCACATGATTTCACGTAAAATGTATCATCTGAAATTATGTGATTTTCCACATGTGAAATCATGTGTTTTTTCCGTAAGGTAAGACTGCCACTTATGACGTGCCTTAGGTACAAATGAGAGGCATTACTTTGCTGAACCCTCACAGGAATAGCAATGGCATGGAATCCAAGGGGCAATGGTGGTGCTGTGGGCCTGGCCCTGACTGGCACTTCTCACCAGAACGTACAGAGAGAGAGAGAGATGTAAATTGGGTGGAGGGAGAGAGGGAGAGGGGGGATGTACTGTAGAGATCCCAGCTAGCACATTTGTTTCCATGGAACATTTTTAGAAAGGAAGTGAACATTTTGCCTGTTCTGGGAACGTTCATTTTTAGGTTGCACTATGGTTCCCTGAAAGGTTTCTTGAGTAGTTTTATTAATGTTCTGAGAACAGAAATGATAGGTTATTTTAAGGTAATTAACTGCTGTCTTGGGTTAAATGTTTTGAACTCCAAGCATAGATAAGCAAATTAATGTGTCCTAGGCATTAATCATGCAACCACATAATTTTTTTTATTGTGTACAGCATCAGAGATTTGCACCTTCTGTTCTCTATCCACGGAATGAGTCCACTGCACCACCATAAAAAGCTGTTCATTTTAGTCTATTCAAACAGACCCATTTCAAAGAAAACAAGCACTCATTAAGATCAGGTGTGGCCAATTAGTGGGTACAGCCAACACACCTGAACACTTAACGAGCTAGAGAAGTTTTGTTGATGCTTTATTTGTTTATTTGTTTATTTGGAACCCCATTTACTTTTGCAGAAGCAGCAGCTACACTTCATGGGTTCCACAAAAAACACAAAACATGACAAGTAACAAAACACTGATACACTGACAAAGAAAGTCACACACATTTCAAATTCAACGATATTCAAACAATGCAACAAAAAAATAGTGAGCCTGTGTTTGAGTGTGTCCCCACACAGTTCCCACCATTCCATCAGTTGTTTTTTAATCTGTTTTTTAAAGGTAATTTTGCTGTTTGCTTGGGTAATTGGAGATTCAGATTCTGAGTGTTTAATAGTCACATGTACAGGGCTGCAGTTGTAATTGCAGGGTAGAGTGAAAATCTAAGGCTCCAAGCTCCAACATGCAGGACTAAGTTAAACAAAATAATTAAAATGGTAATAAAAACAACAACAATAGAAACAGAAATATATATATCATAATAACTGCCAAGGGAGTTCCACTTGGGGACTGTGAAAAGACCCCTGGTGGCATGTCTTGAGCTAACATTCAGTATTTGGATATTATGTGTGTAATGCTTGATTATTATTTATTTTTTTAACCTTTATTTAACTAGGCATGTCAGTTAAAAGAACAACTTCTTATTTACGGCCTACCCCAGGCCAATTATACACCGCCCTATTGGACTCCCAACCACAGCCAGATGTGATGCAGCACTGGATTTGAAGGTTTAAGTCTTAGAGAATGTTTTTGAACCAATACAATGTTTTTCATTTTAGATGTGTTTAAGACCAGTTAATTATTAATCACCCATTCTGATACCGACTGTAAATCCTTATTTAGAGTTGTAGAGTGTGGAGTCATCCTCATACATAGTCATTCTAGCTTCAAGTAAGACCAGTGGCAAATCATTTGTAAAAATAGAGAAGAGTAACAGCCCAAGGCAATAGCCCTGATGGACACCACACTGTACATACAGTATCTGATGTAAGATAAACTTCCATTGAATAAATGTGATGTGTAGCCATAACAATTAATGATCAGTAACATCGAAGGCTGCACTGAAATCTAACAATGTATCTTTTTATCAATTTCTGAGTCAGTGCAGTACAAGTTGAGTGCCCTTCTCTATATGCATGCTTAAAGTCAGTAGCTTGTTCTCTGACAAATATCATTGTATTTGGTAAAACACTATCCTCTCCATCAATCCTCTCCCTGTGCCCAATAACACTAAGTTAACCTGCCTAAATGATTACCGACCCGTAGCGTTTGTAGCCATGAAGTTATTTGAAAGACTGGTCATGGCTCACATCAGTACCATTATCCCAGAAATCCTAGACCCACTCCAATTTGCATACTGCCCTAACAGATCCACAGATGATGCAATCTCTATTGCACTCCACACTGCCCTTTCCCATCTGGACAAAAGGAACACCTATCTGAGAATGATATCCATCGACTACAGCTCCGCATTCAACACCACAGTGCCCTCAATGCTCATCACTAAGCTAATGACCCTGGGAAAAAACTCCTCCCTCTGCAGCTGGGTCCTGGACTTCCTGACGGACCGCCTCCAGGTGGTAAGGGTAGGTAACAACACATCTGCCACGCTGATCCTCAACACAGGGGCCCCTCAGGGGTGCGTGCTCAGTCCACGGAGGACCGAGCACGCCCCTATTCTCATCGACAGGGCTGTAGTGGAGCATGTTGAGAGCTTTAAGTTCCTTGGTGTTCACATCAATGTTGTCATCGACTCTGTCACCCGCTCTGAGGTTGAGGAGGAGAGATCAGAGATTAGTGCAGGGTCTGCTTTGCTCGCTGTCATATGTGTCATTTCCGGTCACAACTTGCAGACTTGTTTACGTGCTGCTGTGCGTTTTGTTGCTAACCTTACTTTGCTACCTGACAACTTTACGGTTTTTACTTTTTAATTACCGTTTATATTTTTAGTTTTTCCCCTCACTCAACTTTTTTTCATTAAACTTTTTCACTCTGGACGCTTTATCTGGACATGGTTCGTCAGGACCTCCACCAGCCGAAGCTAGGTAGTAACACTAACATGATGACTTCTAATTGCAGTCGCTGTACTCATAATATACAGGAGAACGATCACCTTACGGCGAGGATAGCTGTGCTGCAAGCCCAGCTTCAGACGCAATCGTTGGGCAAGGGTAATTTCAGTGTAGGAAAGGATGAAACAGCGTCTGTGCCACCAGTAAGTACAGATAGTAGTATAAATCCCCTCGCACTGTCTCCGCAGCCGGACAACTTTCTCATGGCTTCTGGAGGGAAATGCTGTAGGAATGCTCAACCAGCCAACAGAAACTTTCAACCGGTTCTCCCCATTAAGCGGCGAGTCGGAGTCTGAGGCCGAGCCTTCTCTGGTCTCTACTCCTCCCGTTACGGGGTCTGAGAAGCCGAAGCCTCCCACCATTAGCTCTGACAAATTGAAACCCCTAGTCATTGGCGACTCCATTACCTGCAGTATTAGACTTAAAATGAATCATTCAGCGATCATACACCCTTGTATCGGGGGCAGGGCTACCGACGTTAAGGCTAATCTGAAGATGGTGCTGGCTAAAGCTAAAACTGGCGAGTGTAGAGAGTATAGGGATATTGTTATCCACGTCGGCACCAACGATGTTAGGATGAAACAGTCAGAGGTCACCAAGTGCAACAGAGCTTCAGCGTGTAAATCAGCTAGAAAGATGTGTCGGCATCGAGTAATTGTCTCTGGCCCCCTCCCAGATACGGGGAGTGATGAGCTCTACAGCAGTCTCACAACTCAATCGCTGGTTGATAACTGTTTTCTGCCCTCCCAAAAGATAGAATTTGTAGATAATAGGCCCTCTTTCTGGGACTCACCCACAAACAAGACCAAGCCTGGCCTGTTGAGGAGTGACGGACTCCATCCTAGCTGGAGGTGTGCTCTCATCTTATCTACGAACATAGACAGGGCTCTAACTCCCCTAGCTCCACAATGAAATAGGGTGCAGACCAAGCAGCAGGCTGTTTGCCAGACTGCCAGCTTAGTGGAGTCTGCCACTAGCACAGTCAGTGTAGTCAGCTCAGCTATTCCCATTGAGACCGTGTCTGTGCCTCGACTTAGGTTAGACAAAACTCAACATGGCGGTGTTCGCCTTAGCAATCTCACTAGAATAAAGACCTCCTCCGTTCCTGCCATTATTGAAAGAGATCGTGATTACCGCACATCTCAAAATAGGGCTACTTAATGTTAGATCCCTCACTTCCAAGGCAGTTATAGTCAATGAACTAATCACTGATCATAATCTTGATGTGAATGGCCTGACTGAAACATGGCTTAAGCCTGATGAATTTACTGTGTTAAATGAGGCCTCACCTCCTGGTTACTCTAGTGACCATATCCCTCCGTGCATTCACATGGAAAGTCCACAGACCCTCTCCAAAAGGCTTTCGGAGCCATCTCAGTGGGTTTTGTCCAACATGTCTCCGGACCTACTCACTCCCACAGTCATAAACTGTTAAAATAATGTCTGTGAGTTTAACAGAACTGATATGGAAGGGTGAAAACCTAAGAAAAATCCGTCCAGGAAGTGGGATTTTTTTATGTTTGTAGTTTTCTTTTGAAAGCCATTACAGTATCCATGACTAAGGACTGAAATTGCACTTTCTATGGCTTCCACTAGATGTCAACAGTCTTTAGAAATGGTTCCAGGCTTGTATTCTGAAAAATGAGGGAGTAAGACCACTCTGAATGAGTGGACCCTATAGTGTCTCAGAGGTTTTTCTTGGACACGAACGAGAGCAAGCCTTTCTTGTTTTCCTTTTTTTTTCCTTTTGTGACTACTACTACTTGGCTGGTACTGTTTGTAATGATTTGTCTGCTAGGCACTGTCTTCAAATAATCGCATGGTTTGCTTTCGCCATAAAGCCCTTTTGAAATCTGACACGGCGGCTGGATTAACAAGAAGTTAATCTTTAAACCGATGTATAACACTTGCATGTATTATGTGTATATCTGTTTATAAATTTGCCGCTCTGCAATTTCACTGGATGTTGGTCAGGTGGGACGTTACCGTCTCACGTCCCCTAGAGAAGTTAACCGCCTAATTGAGGAACTCAATTTAACCTTGCGCAATACCCTAGATGCAGTTGCACCCCTAAAAACTCAAACATTTGTCATAAGAAACTAGCTCCCTGGTATACAGAAAATATCCGAGCTCTGATGCAAGCTTCCAGAAAATTGGAACAGAAATGGCGCCACACCAAACTGGGAGTCTACCCACTAGCTTGGAAAGACAGTATCGTGCAGTATCGAAGAGCCCTCACTGCTGCTCGATCATCCTATTTTTCCAAATTAATTGAGGAAAATAAGAACAATCCTAAATTTACTTTTGATACTGTCGCAAAGCTAACTAAAAAGCAGCATTCCCCAAGAGAGGATGGCTTTCACTTCAGCAGTAATAAATTCATGAACTTCTTTGAGGAAAAGATCATGATCATTAGAAAGCAAATTACAGACTGCTCTTTAAATCTGCGTATTCCTTCAAAGCTCAGCTGTCCTGAGTCTGCACAACTCTGCCAGGACCTAGGATCAAGGGAGACACTCAAGTGTTTTAGTACTATATCACTTGACACAATGATGAAAATAATCATGGCCTCTAAACCTTCAAGCTACATACTGGACCCTATTCCAACTAAACTTCTGAAAGAGGTGCTTCTGTGTTTGGGCCGTCCTATGTTGAACATAATAAATGGCTCAAACTCACTAAAAGTGGCAGTAATAAAGCCTCCCTTGAAAAAGCCAAACCTTGACCCAGAAAATATGAAAAACTATCAGCCTATAGCCATTCCTCTCAAAAAAGTTAGAAAAAGCTGTTGCACAGCAACTCACTGCCGTCCTGAAGACAAACAATGTATACAAAATACTTCAGTCTGGTTTTAGACCCCATTGTAGCACTGAGACTGCACTTGTGAAGGTGGTAAATTACCTTTTAATGGCGTCAGACCGAGGCTCTGCATCTGTCCTCGTGCTCCTAGACCTTAGTGCTGCTTTTGATACCATCGATCACCACATTCTTTTGGAGAGATTGGAAACCCAAATTGGTCTACACGAACAAGTTCTGGCCTGGTTTAGATCTTATCTGTTGGAAAGATATCAGTTTGTCTCTGTGAATGGTTTGTCCTCTGACAAATCAACTGTAAATGTCAATGTTCCTCAAGGTTCCATTTTAGGACCACTATTGTTTTCACTATATATTTTACCTCTTGGGGATGTAATTTGATAAACATAATGTTAACTTCTCTAGGGTAGGGGGCAGCATTTGGAATTTTGGATGAAAAACAATCCCAAATTAAACTGCCTTCTACTCAGGCCCAGAAGATAGGATATGCATATAATTAGTAGATTTGGATAGAAAACACTCTAAAGTTTCCAAAACTGTTAAAATAATGTCTGTGAGTATAATATCTTCTTATGGCTGCAATCCCGTTAATGGGATGATATGACAACAGCCAGTGAAAGTGCAGGGCACCAAATTCAAAACAACAGATAGCTCATAAAGAAAATTCCTCAAACATACATCTATCTTATACCGTTTTAATGGTAATCTTGTTGTTAATCCCACCACAGTGTCCGATTTCAAATAGGCTTTACAGCAAAAGCACCACAAACGATTGTTAGGTCACCATCAAGCCACAGAAAAACACAGCCGTTTTTTACCAGCCAAAGAGAGGAGTTTCAAAAGGCACAAATAGAGACAAAATTAATCACTAACCTTTGATGATCTTCATCAGATGACACTCATAGGACTTCATGTTACACAATACATGTATGTTTTGTTTGATTAAGTTCATATTTATCAAACTATGAGTTTACATTGGCGCGTTACATTCACTAGTTCCAAAAACATCCAGTGATTTTGCATAGCCACATCATTCAACAGAAACACTCATTATAAATGTAGATGATAATACAAGTTATACATTATAGATACACCTCACCTTAATGCAACCGCTGTGTCTGATTTCAAAAAAACTTTACGGAATAAGCAAACCATGCAATAATCTGAGACGGTACTCAGAAGAATAAGTCACAATAGCCGCAATGTTGGCGTCAACATAAACAAGAAATTACATGATAAATATTCCCTTACCTTTGAGGATCTACATCAGAAAGCACTCCAGGAATCCCAGGTCCACAATAAATATTTGTTTTGTTAAATAATGTCCGTTATTTATGTCCAAATACCTTCTTTTGTTAGCGTGTTTGGTATACATATCCAAACGCTCATTCTGGTCAGCGTTACGTCGGACAAAAACTTCAAAAAGTTATATTACAGGTCAAAGAAACATTTCAAACTATGTACAGAATCAATCGTTAGCATGTTTTTAACAAGTTTTTAACTTCAATTAAGTTCCAACCGGAGTATTCCTTTGTGTCTTGATGAGCAATGGAACGCAAGTGGTACCATGAGGAATGCGCATGATCAGAAAATGACTGACTGCCAGTCACCTATCTCAAGGGGATTTCATTGGGAACTGTGGTGAATACATACCAAGCTTAGATTTCTCACTTCCTGTTTTGATTTCTCCTCAGTATTTTTCCTGCCATATGAGTTCTGTTATACTCACATACATCATTCAAACAGTTTTAGAAACTTTAGGGTGTTCTCTATCCAATACTAATAATAATATGCATATATTAGCAACTGAGACTGAGGAGCAGGCAGTTTACTTTGGGCAACTTATTAATCCAAGCTACTCAATACTGCCGCCCAGCCATAAGAAGATAACAGAACTGATTTGGCAGGCGAAAACCTGAGAAAAATTCATTCAGGAAGTAGGAAATGTTTTGTTGTTGTAGTTTTCTATTCAATGCCATTACAGTATCCATTGATTTAGGACTCAAATTGCAGTTCCTATGCCTTCCATCGAACAAAATTAACATTTATTGAGTAAATGAATGTCTTCTTAGTGCAAACATATGAAGATCATCAAATGTAAGTGATTCATTTTTATCTCTAGTTCTGACTTGTGTAAATCTTCTACTTGACTGGTTACTGTTTGTAATGATTTGTCTGCTGGGCTATGTTCTCAAATATTGTAAGGTATGCTTTCACTGTAAAGCATTTTTGAAATCTGACAACGTGGTTGGATTCACAGTAAGTTAATCTTCAGCTAGCGTCCCACATACCCTAGAGAGGTTAACATTCACTGCTATGCGGATGACACACAGCTGTACATTTCAATGAAACATGATGAAGCCCCAAAATTGCCCTCGCAAAAGCCTGTGTTTCAGACATAAGGAAGTGGATGGCTGCAAGCTTTCTACTTTTAAACTTGGACAATACAGAGATGCTTGTTCTAGGTCCGAAGAAACAAAGAGATCTTCTGTTGAATCTGACAATCAATCTTGATGGTTGTACAGTCTCAAATAAAACTGTGAAGGACCTCGGCGTTACTCTGGATCCTGATCTCTCTTTTGACAAACATATCAAGACTGTTTCAAGGACAGCTTTTTTCCATTTACGTAATATTGCGAAAATCAGACATTTTCTGTCCAAAAATGATGCAGAAAAATCAATCCATGCTTTTGTTTCTTCAAGGTTAGACTACTGCAATGCTCTACTTTCCGGTTACCCGTAAAAATCACAAAATAAACTTAAATTAGTGCTAAATATGGCTGCTAGAGTCCTGACTAGAACCAAAAAATGTGATCATATTACTCCAGTGCTAGCCTCCCTACGCTGGCTTCCTGTTAAGGCAAGGGCTGATTTCAAGGTTTTACTGCTAACTTACGAAGCATTACATTGGCTTGCTCCTACCTATCTTTATGATTTGGTCCTGCCGTACATACCTACACGTACGCTACAGTCACAAGACGCAGGCCTCCTAATTGTCCCTAGAATTTCTAAGCAAACAGCTGGAGGCAGGGCTTTCTCCTATAGAGCTCCATTTTTATGGTCTGCCTACCCATGTGAGAGACGCAGACTCGGGCTCAACCGTTATGTCTTTATTGAAGACTCATCTCTTCAGTCGGTCCTATCATTGAGTGTAGTCTGGCCCAGGAGTGTGAAGGTGAACGGAAAGGGGACTGGAGCAACAAACCGCCCTTGCTGTCTCTGCCTGGCCGGTTCCCCTCTCTCCACTGGGATTCTCTGCCTCTAACCCTATCACAGGGGCTGAGTCACTGGCTTACTGGTGCTCTTCCATGCCGTCCCTAGGAGGGTTGCGTCACTTGAGTGGGTTGAGTCACTGATGTGGTCTTCCTGTCTGGGTGGGCGCCTCCCCCTCCCCCCATTGGGTTGTGCCGTGGCGGAGATCTTTGTGGGCTATACTCGGCCTTGTCTCAGGATGGTAGGTTGGTGGTTGAAGATATCCCTCTAGTGGTGCGGGGGCTGTGCTTTGGCAAAGTGTGTGGGGTTATATCCTGCCTGTTTGGCCCTGTCCGGGGGTATCATCAGAAGGGGCCACAGTGTCTCCTGACCCCTCCTGTCTCAGCCTCCAGTATTTATGCTCCAGTAGTTTATGTGTCGTGAGGGCTAGGGTCAGTCTGTTATATCTGGAGTATTTCTCTTGTCTTATCCAGTGTCCTGTGTGAATTTAAGTATGCTCTCTCTCTAATTCTCTCTTTCTTTCTTTCTCTCTCTCGGAGGACCTGAGCCGTAGGACCATGCCTCAGGACTACCTGGCATGATGACTCCTTGTTGTCCCCAGTCCACCTGGCCGTGCTGCTGCTCCAGTTTCAACTGTTCTGCCTGCGGCTATGGAACCCTGACCTGTTCACTGTGATTACTATTATTTGACCATGCTGGTCATTTATGAACATTTGAACAACTTGGCCATGTTCTGTTATAATCTCCACCCGGCACAGCCAGAAGAGGACTGGCCACCCCTCATAGCATGGTTCCTCTCTAGGTTTCTTCCTAGGTTTTGGCCTTTCTAGGGAGTTATTCCTAGCCACCGTGCTTCTACACCTGCATTGTTTGCTGTTTGGGGCTTTAGGCTGGGATTCTGTACAGCACTTTAATATATCAGCTGATGTAAGAAGGGCAATATAAATAAATTTGATTAGATTTTATCACCAACAAATTAACATGTTCCAAGCATACCAAGACAGTTGTGAAGATGGCACGACAAAACCTATTCCCCCCAGGAAACTTAAAAGATTTGGCATGGGTCCTCAGATCCTCAAAAGGTTCTACAGCTGCACCATCGAGAGCATCATGACTGGTTGCATCACTGCCTTGTATGGCAACTGCTCGGCCTCTTACCGCAAGGCACTACAAAGGGTGGTGCGTACGGCCCAGTACATCACTGGGGCCAAGCTTCCTGCCATCCAGGACCTCTACATCAAACAGTGTCAGAGGAAGGCCCTACAAATTGTTAAGGACTCCAACCACCCTAGTCATAGACTGTTCTCTCTGCTACTGCTTGGCAAGCGGTACCAGAGCTCCAAGTCTAGGCTTCTAAACAGCTTCTACCCCCAAGCCATAAGATTCCTGAACATTTACTCAAATGGCTTCCCAGACTATTTGCATTGCCCCCCCTCTCTTTTACACTGCTGCTACTCTCTGTTGTTATCATTTGTGTATAGTCACATTAATAACTCTACCTACATGTACATATTACCTCAACTAACCGGTGCCCCCGCACATTGATACTGTACCGGTACCCCCTGTGTATAGCTTCCCTATTGTTGTTTTACTGCTGCTCTTTAATTACTTGTTACTTTTATTTCTTATTCTTACTTATACAGCATTGTTGGTAAGGGGCTCGTAAGTAAGCATTTCACTGAAAGGTCTACACCTGTAGTATTCAATGCATGTGCCCAATAAATAACATTTGATTTGATTGATTTGATTTTTCTAAGAACAGGCAGCAAACTGATTGGGGGGCTGTTAGAGCCAGCAAAGGGTGTGTTACTATTTTTAGGCAGTGGAATAACTTTAGCTTCCTTCCACGCCTGTGGACACACACATTCTTTTAGGCTTTGGTTAAAGATATAGAAAATAGTGCTGGCAATAACCTGGGTCACATTACAGGCATTAGTCACAATTAGACGCTTCCACTTGACAGGACAGCTAGTTGCTAACCAGTCAATGTTCAGATCACCCAGAAAATAGATCTCTCCGTTAATATAGCCTATAGCACCTCGAAAATGGGGCAGGTGAACTTGCAACCAAAATATTTCAACACCATTTGACATGAGATCCTCTCTAAGCTTTAAAGGAATATGGCTCTGAACATATACAGCAACACCTCCCCATAGCCATTCCTGTATTTTTTGTAGATACATGTATCTTACATCATTTAAAAGATGAACGTCTTCTTAATCCAGCCGCTGTGTCAGATTTCAAAAAGGCTTTACTGTGAAAGCAAACCATGAGATTTTCTGAGGACAGCGCCCCGCACACACAAGTATTGCTAGCATTTTCCAACCAAGCATTAGCGTCACGAAAGTCAGAAATAACAATAAAATAAATTGCTTACCTTTGAAGATCTTCCTCTGGTGGCAATGCCAAGTGTCCTAACTACAGTGAATGTTCGTTTTGTTTGATAACATCCATTTTTATATAACACGAAACATTTGTAAACCACTTGCATCGTGGTAATTACACACACTAAACAAACATTTTCCAGTCATGGTTGGTTTCATTGCAATCCTCTGGTTGTTACTAACAACCATACTTGATGACTCTTTTCCAGGGACATATTGACTGAAACAAACCGATTTGAAGACACCAATCAAAGACCTCATTGCGCACCAATGGTAAGACCGGTCTATCGTTGATTGACTGTATTTTGGCCCAATGACCACTGATCATCTTGAAATCTAGCTTGGAAGATAGCCAATGAGCTGAGGTAAACGGCAATATGTAATGGTTATATGTTCGAAGACCAGCCTTTGTCGTAAACTCTGGTGTAAAAGAGGTTATTTCGCCATTGCAAATCCTACTTGATGGAGCCACAAGTGTTACGCATAGCAGTACATAGTCAATAGCATTTTCAGCAAGTTTTATATTTAAGTTATGGTGAATAAATCAGGAAAAGCTAAAACAAAGTCTAGGTATACAGATTTAACCCAAATTATAGAGGAAATTGATAGAGAAAGCGAGACCGAGTTGCTTCAGGAAGATGAATCTTTCAGTTTTGCTACCAGTAATGGACTGAGTTATGATTCCGTTATGGAGTTATTGGATTTTCAACTGCTGGGGAAGGGCTACAAACTGTTTGTGGACAACTTCTACACAAGCCCTACCCTGTTTACAGAGCTGAGGATGCGGGATGTGTGGGCTTGTGGCATCATTCGGACCAACAGAGTGGGCTTTCCAAAATCAAAGGTGTACAACAAGCCTAAGCGGGCTGAGCGGGGTACCATGCGATGGATTCGTGAAGATGGCCTGCTCTTAGTAAAGTGGATGGATACCAGAGATATGCACAACTATCCACAAGTCCTTCAGTGGCGATCACATCGTCAGGCATGCGAAGGACGCTAGCGGGGCATGGATCACAAAACATGTCCCCATTCCAGCTGCAGTGAAGGACTACAACAACGGCATGGGAGGTGTGGACCTGTCAGATGCACTGATAGGATACTACAATGTTGTCCACAAGACCATGAAATGGTACAAGACCTTTTTATATCATTTCATTGACATTGCTGTGGTGAATGCCTTCATCCTCCAGAAGGAAATGACTAAGAGCTGTGGACAGCCCCCCATCTCACAGCAAGCCTTCAGGGAGCTACTCATCCAGGAGCTTGCTAGCTACAGCAAATCCACTGCAGCACCTTCTGTCCCCTCTACCTCTGTCTCTTCTGCTCCAACCAGTGGCGTTCACCTGCCCAGATTCATCTCTGCAGGCATGAATGTGCCTCAGGGCAAAAAGGGCACAGTAGGGAGACGTTGTTGTGCCCTTTGTCACAGGAAATGCCCCATCACCTGCACCACCTGTTCAGAAAGCCTCTGCTTTACAGCAGAAAGAGACTGCTATGGGCCATGGCACCAGCAGCACAATATTGTGTAGAGGACTGAGGGTCTTCACAATATTGTAAATAGAAAATGTATAAATAGTTACCATTGTTATCTGTTTGTTTTAATTATTATTATTATTATTTGTAAAATATTTTTTATATATATATTTTTGGGGGTGTGTTAGAATAGCATTTATGTATTTTGTATATAGTTCTTTCCTTCAAAATGTATCACTGTACCAATTCGGCCACCTGGGTGACTTCATGCTCAATGTCATGTAGTTCGCTCATTTTTTAAGTTATCTGTCTAAAACTTTGCTCAGCTATTGTTGCCATCTTATGTTCTTCATTCAAATCATCCCCAGCATCCTATCTGTATGTTTGGCTGTTCTTGTTCATTTGAAAGATGTTTATTTCCTTGTATTTCCTTCTACCAGACCTATTGTGTTATATTCTCCTGTTTCCTTTCAAATGATACCAAGAATATACATATCCTTGCTTCTTGGCCTGAGCTACAGGCAGTTAGATTAGGGTATGTCTTTAGGCATAAATTGAGAAGAAGGGGGGGGGGGGGGTACCCCAAATAAGTTAATATGTAGCTGTTCCTTTCCTTGGTAGTTTATCGGAGATAGACATAATATGGAGACAAAGGAAATATGTGTGTGTGTGATGAGCCTCAGCTCTCTCCTTCCTCCAAGGCTTTTGGGAGGGAGCGTGGACAATGAGCCTGTCGTAGTGGATGTAAGCAATGTTCCAATGCTCTCAGGCAGCTGAGATTCTGGTATGCCATCCACAGTGATGTTAGTCCTCCTGGATCTGTTTTCCCAGTCTTTGTTAATAATGATTCACAGACAGTGCTGATGTCATCTTGAGAGGACTTACAGTTTGCTGCAAGTCTCTTTCAGGACATCCACCTCTCCCTGGGAGAACTGCAAACTGCTCCATACCTGGACCTCTCTGGTCAGATCATCCATTATTTTGGTAGTTAAGTCCATCAGTATTTGGACAAAGCTCTTGAATCTCTCTATTTTCCCGTTTTTGTAACAACTACTTGTAGAACCATTTTTGTTTGTTTAAAAGATCCTTCACCTATGCTAAATTACCGTCCTCTCCGTTACTCCCACTGGCTTTGGATTTGAATGCAATGTTAGCAACGTAAGCTAACGTGGTTTCCACGCAGGTCAAAGGTCAGATTTCAACTGCAACAAACAGCAGGGATTTAGACAGCCACAAGCCTGGCACAATTTGCGGTCCCAGCCACAAGGATTAACTGCATTGCGGGCTGTGTTCAAGCTTTCAAGGAAACCTTGCTAGCTTGATAGCTAGTTGGCAGCTAGGTTAGCTGCTACGCAAAGCAGCTCTTAAAACTTTTGGTAGGTAGGATCCCTGGATAGATGTACCTGTCCCAGCAACTGAGGCTAACTGCATCACGGGATCCAAATTGAAAAGGTAACTTGTAACCAAACTTTTTCAATAGAACACTTTTTCCGAGACTTTGAAAACATTCATAACAACAAAGAGAGCTCTCCCTCGTTCTGAGTTCAACACGTGACTTACCGGATGCTCACACGTGATTGGTCAGATGCTGAGAACGGAATGTACATATTTTTAAATAACATTCTTAGAACGTTCTCTGAACTTTCCTAAGTTTTCTTGTGGACGACCTCAGAACAATTTGACAACATTACTTTAAATAGAACCTATGAGGAAACATTTTGCTGAAGTACTGAAATTCCCACAGAAGAAAGTTGTTTCTTAACCTTGTCGTGGAAATTCTTACACAGGGACACTCAAAGTCAATCTTAAATGAAACATTGTTTGTCAGCAAGCAGGAGAGGTTACAGTCAAACTTAGATGCATAAAGTACCGGTCTGAAGTGAGCTCTAAAAGGGTGATCCTTACATACAGCCTTATATACTGCTATCTAAACCTACATAAACATGATTCATTGGATTGGATCCTCCATGTGACTGGCTCCGTCTCCTATCTTAACTTAAAGAACATATTCTGGGCGTTCTGCCAGATGTTTCTCCGGAGAGGGCCATGTCCCCCTCCCTCCTCCTATCTTTACCAGACACGGGCAGGAACCAAGGATTGTTTATCACACCAAAGATAAGATGCACAAAGTATAATTTCCTTTACAACCTTCTCTGAACTATTTGAGAACATTCACAATGTCAAACTAGTTGGACAATGTTCCTAGAACGTTATGAAAAGTTGGAATCTTGGAATCACCCATCCTGGATCCGGGAGAATTGTCATCAACTACGCTAAATAGCATAGCGCAAAGGTCAAATAATCTTACTAGAAAATATTCATATTCATGAAATCACAAGTGAAATATAGCGAAACACAACTTAGCCTTTTGTTAATCACTCTGTCGTCTCAGATTTTGAAATTATGCTTTACAGCGAAAACAATACAAGCGTTTGTGTAAGTTTATCGATATACTAACAAAACATTATGTACACCTAGCGGCAGGTAACTTGGTCACGAAAATCAGAAAAGCAATCAAATTACTTGTTTACCTTTGATGAGCTTCGGATGTTTTCACTCACGAGACTCCTAGTTAGACAGCAAATGTTCCTTTTGTTCCTTAAATATATTTTTTATATCCAAATACCTCCGTTAGTTTGATGTGTTATGCCTAGGAACCCACCGGAAATAGCGGTCACGACAACCTAGAAAAAAATCAAAATTATATCCATAATATCGACAGAAACATGGCAAAAAAAAATTGTAATCCATCCTCAAGGTGTTTTTCAAATATCTATTCGATAATATATCAACCGGGACAGTTGGCTTTTCACTAGGACTGGGAGGAAGAATGGCTACCTCTCTGTTTTGTGCAAAAATCACACTGAGAGCCAACAACAGACCACTTACGCAATGTGGACGTTTACGCTCATTCTTCAAAATAAAGGCCTGAGACTGTAGACACCTTAGGGAAGCCACAGAAAAAGGAATGATATCCCTTTCAATGGGCAATAGGGATGCATAGAAAGACAGGGGTTTCAAAATAAGAGTCACTCCTGATTGGATTTTTCTCAGAATTTCGCCAGCAATATCAGTTATTTTATACTCACAGACAATATTTTTACAGTTTTGGAAACTTTAGTGTTTTCTATCCTAAGCTGTCAATTATATGCATATTCTAGCATCTGGTCCTGAGAAATAGGCAGTTTACTTTGGGAACGTTATTTTTCCAAAAATAAAATTAGTGCCCCCTAGCTTCAAAAGGTTAAATGTAACCATGTTAAGGAATAAGGAAACGTTATGTTAAAGTAATAAAATAGTTCCTTAAATGTGCTGAGAATATTCCAAAGCTAAGCATTTATCCTGTACCATTCTCAGAAAGTTGTGGGAAGTTTAATGCAAAATAGGCATTGGACTACCACGCTCTAAGAAACATATGGTTCTCAGAACGTTATGCGCTAGCTGGGATGGGGCAAGCTTCATCTCTATGCAAAACCCTGTCTTAGAACAGAAACATGAGCAAAATAATGTACTGTCAAAGCATTATTTTCACTGTTGCAGATATTGTTTAAAGAAGATCAATGTTTGCACACCGTTTGTCGAGTGTAGAGGCATGAAGAATTAAAATGATGAATAAAAGAAAACTCCCATGCTCCCGAACGTTCTTGTTCGCAGCACTATTTTTTAATCAAACATTGTGCGCGTATTTGCAGGTATTTCTTTTCTCAACTGTTTCAGATATTGACAGTGAAAGTGCTTCACTCCTTTCATGTCATTCATGCACACAATAAAAGTATTATAACAGAGAAATTCACAGTGAATAATTCCCCGTAGTGTACAGCAGGAAAATCGTCAAGGTTGTTTGGGTTTTCCTTTTATCTGAAATTGAATTATTCCCCTGTACCGGCTGACTGCTAGCAGATACAGTTCTTTCAGCTCTTAGCTTTTTTTCCTTGAAACCTAGAATTATTTTAGACCTTTTGGGAAATGATCTTTGTTCATACTGTAAAGGTGTGGGGGTGTTCAAGAAATAAAAAGTGAGTGATGTACAAGAAAATTGACGCGAAATGTGAATATGTAATTGAGAAATGGGGTAAAAATGAGATAGTGTTGCATCTGTTCATGGTGTCATGACATGGCATCAAACTGGATAGCTTTCAACAGCTGTCTTGGGGGTGTTTAAGGTGGAGCACTAAGTCATGACACCTGTCATATTTCCATGTCATATTTCAACACAGTACACCACCCACCATGTGTCATTCTTTAATAGGATCGTCCTTGAGGTGGCTTGTCAGAACTACTCAGGTGTTTGTGTTTGTGTGTGTGTGTGTGTGTGTGTGTGTGTGTGTGTGTGTGTGTGTGTGTGTGTGTGTGTTTCAAACGGTCAGGGTTTGTGTGCCTTTTTTCAACAGCTATCAAGTCACAGGAGCTGACGACAGATTGAGGTGCAATGTGTTGAACATGCTTCTGATCCGAAGCCTGGTCTCAGAGAAACAGACCGACACATGCTTTAAAGCCCTACTGGACCGGGAGCTGAGACAGAAGGGAGAGGGAGAGGGAGAGGGAGAGAGAGAGAGGGAGAGGGAGAGAGAGAGAGAAAGAGAAAGCGAGAGAGAGAGAGAGAGAGAGAGAGAGAGAGAGAGAGAGAGAAAAATATATATATATATACATTTGGGATTCTGAAAGAGAGAGAGAGTAGAGGGGTGTGAGTCAGCTCAGAGTCAGTAAACGCTGCATCTCATCACCAGCTGGGTGAATTAACCACACTGACTGAGGCTCCTTCCTTTATAATGAAAAACAGGCCTTCTAATATTCTCCATGGGCTGGGAGCCAGGAGGGATCCAGCCCCCCACCACTGCCACCACTCTTAATATTCATTAGATAGGTCTGATTCTGACACTTTATTAATAGGGGAACTGTCACCACGGGAATAAGGAATTCTTTATTTAATCATTGTTACATTACGATGGTGATTATACATCAAATACGAAAAAAATGACACAATAATCTTGATTTGTACGACAACAGCATATTAATGTGTGATGCCACTATTATTTATATTATTTTTGCCCGTGTGTGTGTGTGTGTGTGTGTGTGTGTGTGTCTGCCGGTGTGTGTCTGTGTGTGTGTGTCTGCGGGTGTGTGTGTGTGTGTGTGTGTGTGTGCGAGTCTGTGTATGTGTGTGTGTGTGTGTGTGTGTGTGTGTGTGTGTGTGTGTGTGTGTGTGTGTGTGTGTGTGTCTGCCGGTGTGTGTCTGTGTGTGTGTGTCTGCGGGTGTGTGTGTGTGTGTGTGTGTGTGTGTGTGTGTGTGCGAGTCTGTGTATGTGTGTGTGTGTGTGTGTGTGTGTTCTGTCCTTGGTAGAATTGATTGTGTGACATTGATATTCATTTATATCACACAAATAGAGGAGCTAAACAAGTGAAGCGGAGTCTTTTGGCTTATTCATGAAGGCCCAGGCTATGTTCCAAACGGCCCCCTATTCCCTACATATGGGCCCTGGTGATAAGTTCCTCACTGTTTGGGAATAGAGTGCCATTTAGGACCCAAATGCCAGTGCATTCTGGCATTTAGATTTTCTATCTATTTTCCTTTTTTTTTATACAAACGCCATTATGATAAATGCTTTTTAAACTAGTTTTTCCCCCATGTCCCCTCCGGACAAGACTGCTTTGAACATCTCTATAAAGTAAGCAATGGACATACAATGTATTTCTCTTTTACAAAGTCTCTTTATGGTTTCTGTAACTATTGCTTGAAAATTACAAATTTAAAGAAAAATGAAACCCATGCAGATATTTAATGTACTCATTTATAAAATGTCTACCCTAAAATATATTAAAAAACAATCCAAAATGTTTTGTGTTATTTAAAGACGCAAGATGTCTGACCATGGATAAATTAACGATAATTATCAACCATAATTGTTTTACTGCTTTAGAATTACGTGCAATAATTGCCACTGCAGGTATTGGAATGTTTTAATACATTCTATTAGCCTATTAAATTTATAAATAATTGAGCAAATAAAAATTAGTCTTACTCTGCTTATCAAATGAATCAAGTTGAGGACCACCAATAATGTTTTCACTAAACAGCTGTCACCGTGACAATGTTTCACCATTTATACATCAACTTGTGTTTCAAACAAAACAAACAAACAGCTGTTGGTGATTCAGATCAAAAGACGACCTCTTCAATCTACTTAGCTATATTAAAAATAACCAGTTTGTACACAGGAAGAAGTCTTGAATTAAATATTGATAGATAAGATTATTTATATATATATATATATATATATAATATGTTTATACAGTGAGGGAAAAAATTATTTGATCCCCTGCTGATTTTGTACATTTGCCCACTGACAAAGAAATGATCAGTCTATAATTTTAATGGAAGGTTTATTTGAACAGTGAGAGACAGAATAACAACAACAAAATCCAGAAAAACGCATGTCAAAAATGTTATGAATTGATTTGCATTTTAATGAAGGAAATAAGTATCCAAATCCGGCTTTAAACTTCTTCACAACAGTATCTCGGACCTGCCTGGTGTGTTCCTTGTTCTTCATGATGCTCTCTGCGCTTTTAACGGACCTCTGAGACTTTCACAGTGCAGGTGCATTTATACCGAGACTTGATTACACACAGGTGGATTGTATTTATCATCATTAGTCATTTAGGTCAACATTGGATCATTCAGAGATCCTCACCGAACTTCTGGAGAGAGTTTGCTGCACTGAAAGTAAACGGGCTGAATAATTTTGCACGCCCAATTTTTCAGTTTTTTATTTGTTAAAAAAGTTTGAAATATCCAATAAATGTCGTTCCACTTCATGATTGTGTCCCACTTGTTGTTGATTCTTCACAAAAAAATACGGTTTTATATCTTTATGTTTGAAGCCTGAAATGTGGCAAAAGGTCGCAAAGTTCAAGGGGGCCGAATACTTTCGCAAGGCACTGTATATATATACAGTACCATTCAAAAGTTTGGACACACCTTCTAATTCAAGGGTTTTTCTTTATTTGGACTATTTTCTGTATTGTAGAATAATAGCGAAGACATCAAAACTATGAAATAACACATATGGAATCATGTAGTAACCAAAAATGTTTTAAACTAATTAATATATATTTTAGATTTTAGATTCTTCAAAATAGCCACCCTTTGCCTTGATGACAGCTTTGCAAACTCTTGGCATTCTCTCAACAAGCTTCACCTAGGATGCTTTCCCAACAGAGTTCCCACATATGCTGAGCACTTGACGGCTGCTTTTCCTTCACTCTGCAGTCCAACTCATCCCAAACCACCTCAATTGGGTTGAGGTTGGGTGATTATGGAGGCCAGGTCATCTGATGCAGCACTCCATCACTCTCCCGATTGGTCAAATAGCTCTTACACAGCCTGGAGCAGTGTTGGGTCATTGTCCTGTTGAAAAACAAATGATAGTCCCACTAAGTGCAAACCAGTTGGGATGGAGTATCGCTGCAGAATGTTGTGGTAGCCATGGTGGTTGTGTGCCTTGAATTCTAAATAAATCACAGACAGTGTCACCATGCTTCACGGTGGGAACCACACATGCTTAGATCATCCGTTCACCTACTCTGCGTCTCACAAAGACATGGTGGTTGGAAACAAAAATGTCAAATTTGAACTCATCAGGCCAAAGGACAGATTTCCACTGGTCTAATGTCCATTGCTCGTGTTTCTTGGCCCAAGCAAGTCTTTTCTTCTTATTGGTGTCTTGTAATAGGTGTTTCTTTGCAGGAATTTGACCATAAAGGACTGATTCACGCAGTCTCCTCTGAACAGTTGATGTTGAGATGTGTCCGTTACTTGAACTCTGTGAAGCATTAATTTGGGCTGCAATCGGAGGTGCAGCTAACTCTAATGAACTTGTCCCCTGCAGCAGAGGTAACTCTGGGTCTTCCTTACCTGTGGCGTTCCTCATGAAAGCCGGTTTCATCATAGCGCTTGATGGTTTTTGCAACTGCACATGAAGAAACTTTTAAAGTTCTTGAAATGTTCCTGATTGACTGACCTTCATTTCTTAAATTAATGATTGACTGTCGTTTCTCTTTGCTTATTTCAGCTGTTCTTGCCATAACATGGACTTGGTCTTTTACCAAATAGGGATATTTTCTGTATATGTTAAGGGAATTTTTATCAATAATGCCTAATTATGTATACATTTCAATCAGGACTGACTAATCAGAATACTATTATGTTACTGTATATATACTAATCAGAATACTATTATGTTACTGTATATGTACTAATCAGAATAATATTATGTTACTGTATATGTATGAATTTTCTTTCTTAATCCTAGTACTGAATATAATGTGTGTAAATATAATCAAGATTTAGAACAATGACTGTCTGTTCCTTGGTAGAAATGAATGAATTATATCTTCAGACTGGCTAGAATGCTTATCTACACAAGAAGACCTTGGCTCATAAATTATATTAAATTGGTAGGGAGACGATGTGGGAAGGCTTGAGATACTGCCTTTGTACCAGGGTGGGAGAAGACACGGGTTGGTACTGGAACTAATGACGTCATTTTCAGTTTATAACCTGTGGCAAACTGTATCGTGTTCAGTACTCTCGTGAATAAACTCTGCTGATTGACTTTAAGACTGGGCTCTGTCCATTATTATAGAATAAGGGTCTTACAAATCCTTATGAATTGACAGAGTGTTTAATTTTAATTGGGTATTAAAACATAGAGCAATTTAATTCCTTTAACAGTATACCACCCTACCTTGTCACAACACAACTGATTGGCTCAAGCGCATTAACTTCTTATGGCTGCAGGGGCAGTATTGAGTAACTTGGATGAAAAGGTGCCCATTATAAACGGCCAGCTCCTCAGTCTCAGTTGCTAATATATGCATATTATTATTAGTATTGGATAGAAAACACTCTAAAGTTTCCAAAACTGTCAAAATATTGTCTGTGAGTATAACAGAACTGATTTTGCAGGCGAAACCCCGAGGAAAATCAAAACAGGAAGTGGCTTCTATTTTGAAAACTTCATGTTCCATAGCCTCCCTTTGCTCCATTTAAAGGGATATCAATCAGATTCATTTTCTATCGCTTCCTTAAGGTGTCAACAGTCTTCAGACATAGTTTCAGGCTTTTATTTTGAAAAATGAGCCAGAACGATAACATCGCGTCAAGTGGTCGCATGAGTTTTGCTCGTGCAACAGAGTTTGGGTAGCCTTTGCTTTTCCCTCTCCTACTGATAAAGACATTTGCGGTTTATATATTATCGATTATATATTTTAAAAACAACCTGAGGATTGATTATAAAAAACGTTTGACATGTTTCTGTGGACATTACGGAAACGATTTGGAATTTGTCTGCGTTGTCGTGACCGCTCTTTCCTGTAGATTTTTGAACATAATGCGCCAAACAAACAGGTATTTTGGATATAAAAATAATTTTTATGGAACAAAAGGAACATTTGTTGTGTAACTGGAAGTCTCGTGAGTGAAAATATCCCGAAGATCATCAAAGGTAAACAATTAATATGATTACTTTTCTGATTTTCGGGACCAAGCTACTTGATGCTAAGTGTACTTAATGTTTTGTTGAGCAATCGATAAACTTACAACTACACTTGGATTGCTTTCGCTGTAAAGCACATTTTCTAAATCTGACATGACAGGTGGATTGTCAGATTAACAAGAAGCTAAGCTTTGTTTTCCTATATTGCACTTGTGATTTCATGAATCTAAATATTTTACTAATATTCATTGAATGTAGCGCTATGCAATTCAATGGTTGTTGATGACAATTATCCCGTTAACGGGATTGCAGCCATAACAAGTTAAGAAGGAAAGAAATTCAGCAAGGTAACTTTTAACAAGGCTTACCTGTTAATTGAAATGCATTCCAGGAGACCTCATGAAGCTGGTTGAGAGAATTTCAAGAGTGTGCAAAGCTGTCATCAAGGCAAAGGGTGGCTACTTTGAAGATTCTCCAATATAAAATATATTTTCATTTGTTTAACACTTTTTTGGTTACTACATGTGTCATGCACGTGATGAGGACCCAAAAGCGGTTTAACAAAAACAGAGTTCTTTAATGTCGAAACACAGGTAAGACATAGATCCTCTTCAAATGGATATGAAGGCAAAATAAACAACCCGCAGAGAGGGCGACAAATGAAACATAAAGTCCTTCTGAATATCACTGAAGAGTTCCCCTTCTAGCAGCAGAGGAGAATAGCTGGGTTAGAGTCCTCTTCTAGCAGCAGAGGGGATTAGCTGGGTTGTAGAGGACAGAGGTACCTGATCACACGTAGCCTCAGATGAACAGGCAGATTCCGACAGGACAGGACAAGGTTGAAGCAAACAAGACGATAGTTTGGTTCTGGCATGAGAAACTCAAACGAAAATCTGACAAAGACAGAAGCAGGAACAGAGAGAGAAATAGAGACCCAATCAGAGGGAAAAAGGGAACAGGTGGGAAAAGGGTGAACGAGGTAGTTAGAGAAGACAAGGAACAGCTGGGGGAAGGAGGGGAAGAGAAGGTAACCTAATACGACCAGCAGAGGGAGACAGAGTGAAGAGAAAGAACAGGAACAAGACACAACATGACAATACATGACAACATGATTCAATATGTGTTATTTCATAGTTTAAAAGTCTTTACTATTATTCTACAATGTAGAAAATAGTAAAAAAAAACAACCTTGAATGAGAATGTGTGTCCAAACTTCCGACTAGTACTGTATGTACTGTATATATATTATTTGGGGGATGCAGCCCGGGATCTGGCAAACATTTTCAGGCTAGATAGCCTAAACTAGCTGTAACTGGCGTTGATGAATTGTGGTAATTTTCTCCAAATTCCAGGTTGGAAGATTCTGGATTTCCTGCTTATTCCCTCATTCTGGGAATCGTCAACCACGATTTCTTGGAAATCTGGGAATTTGGGGGAAGGTACTGGAATTCTGGAACCATAACTGTAATGATCACCATGTTATATGCAGCCTCTCTGAGACATATCAAATTAAGTCAAACTTCAGCATCAGAAGTAATGAGAGGACTACCTGGCTTGTTTACATACACACACCACACACACTCAGGCATGCATGACACAGCACACACCCAGACATGCACAATTCAAGAACACACGCACACACACACACCACACACACTCAGGCATGCATGACAAAGCACACACCCAGACATGCACAATTCAAGAAGACACGCACACACACACCACACACACTCAGGCATGCATGACACAGCACTCACCCAGACATGCACAATGCAAGAACACACGCACACACACACCACACACACTCAGGCATGCATGACACAGCAAACACCCAGACATGCACAACGCAAGAACACACGCACACACACACCACACACACAGGCATTCTCTCTCCCTCTCTCTCGCTGTCTCTCTCTCTCATTATTGACTTCCCAGTGTGAGATTACCTGACCAAAGGCATCCCAGCCCAGATGTGGTAATTACTTTGATTGACAATGAGAACACATAATCAATCTGAGAGGTGATTTATTCACCGTGCTGCTGAGATCACAGAGACAAAGATTACAATTTGTTTTTGCTTTTCTCCCTACGGCACAAGCTGTGCTTTATTACAGTGCAGTTCTTTGGCGTATCACAGTAGCGTGTGAAGTCTGAGTGTGTGTATCTGAATGTAACATGAATGTGATTAGGGTTTAGACAGCAAAGGGGAGTGAATGTACTTACAGTAAGCTATATACAGTACACAAACACACAAACACACACACACACACACTCTGTGTACTCAAACATAAATTGTGACAGACAGCCACTCCCAATAGGTTAGTCAGTATTGAAGCCATTCTATGATGATGTCAATCAGGAAAAATGAGTGCCGATCGTTTGCCCTTATCTGTGTGTGGATGTGTGCACGCGCGCGCGTGTGTGTGTGTGTGTCTGTCTGTGTGTGTGTATCCTTGCACGTGATGTGTGTATCTTCTCCTAAACATGTGCTCCTGCCTAACCTGTCTGCCTGCACAGAGCCAGCTGCTGATCCCCCTCACCTAGCTCTCCTATCTGTCATCTGAGACAGGTGACTATACCCTGCCTACCCCATCACAACCCCCTTCCCCTCCCCCTAACGCTGCACTTACCATCTGTCTCCATATAGAAGACTCACACATGTGCTCCCTAGCATCCTAGGGCCAGGGATGTAGGGCTAAAATTATGCAGTCAATAGTTAATGCCAGTGGAGAGGACGGGTGACGAGTCTGATACTGCCCGTTTGCATACTAGGTTGAGTAAACGCTATTCACTCTGTTAAAAATAAGTTTCTGTCCAAAACAACGGTCATCAGCCAAACCCCCCCTAGCACTACACAGCGGATTTAAGTAAACAAAGCTTGATGATGAGTTGGTTATCTGAATCAGCTATATTGTGGGGGGGCAGGCCTGAGTTTGGGGAACCCTGAGTGTGAGGTCCTCTTATTTATGTGCCTGGAAGTACTGTTGCTGTATACTATCTGCTTGCTCTAGACCCACAGCTTTTCTTATTTGTCCTGAACAGCTCTGGGCCAACCTCACATTAACAATATCTCTTACATTGGCCTACTCTCAGGACACAGCTAAAGAAACACAGTGTATCATTGACAGTTGATAATCCTTTCTATTTTACTGGGAATGTGGATGGTGAGCATTGAGGCAGGCACAACACCTGCACTCTTGTCAGTTGTGTAATAGTTGATTGTGAGAAAAGGAGAGGAGAGAGGGTGAGGAGAGCAGGAGGAGAAGAAAGGATGGAATGTTCCCTCGTTTGTGGTCCTCTGAGCATTGGATGGATTCAGCAAGTGCCCACCGACAGCCCCAACACCAAGTCAGTTGCCCCATTAGTTCAACCACAGCTATTTATAAATGTATTTATCTGGGTGCTGGGAGCAGCAAGGCCATAGCGACAGAGCACAAGCAGAGCAGCGTAGAGCCGAGCCGGCTGACGTTCAGTGACGCATGTTTGTTTATCTAGGGTACAGCTGCCAGAGGGCAAGGTGACCAGTAAATGTTTCTGTCTCTCTCGGTCTCTCTCTCTCATTCTTTGTCTCTCTCTGTTTCTCTCCCTCACATTCTCTCCCTCTCTCTCTCTTCCTTAATGCATTGAAAATATTACTCCACAAACAAGAGTGAGGAGGATCTTGATCCTGAGGAGATCTAAAGGTTTTTAACATCAATGGGTTTTTCCT
This sequence comes from Oncorhynchus mykiss, assembly GCF_013265735.2. NCBI lineage: Eukaryota > Metazoa > Chordata > Actinopteri > Salmoniformes > Salmonidae > Oncorhynchus > Oncorhynchus mykiss. Next base: position 30,696,904 of record NC_048568.1, read on the forward strand.
GGTTAAATGGGTTAAATAAAAGTAAAATAAAGCTGGGGTTGAAATAAGGGAAGGAGGACAATGAAGTGTGTGGTTTGAAGTGTGTGATTTGAGCGTCCACCAGGCTTCTCTCAATGGGACATATTAGAAAATGGGTGCAAAAAGATTGAGTTCAATGTTTTCCCAATGAGCAACCTTACATACATAATTACAGGGCAGAAATGAATGGATCATCATGATACAAACTCAGGCGAGAGCACGTTTGCTTATTGCCCATCAAATACCAAGGCAGTGTGTTAGTGTCAGCCACATAACCAACTGCAGTTTTGGAGCTAGCTACACACTGTGTAAAAAAAATCAATTTCTGCAGTTTAGATGACTGTGATCCATCTTCCTTTTGTCCATGCTCATTATTCTATAATCACATTCTAACCCTGGTTATATACTCATAGTCCTGCAGTCAGCAGTCATTCGGGAAGTCAGATGTACAAGGACGTTACAGACAAGACTTCATAGAGGCCTGAACACGTCCAATGCTCTCTCTCTCTCTGTATGTCTCTGTCTCTCGCTCTCTCTCGGTCTGTCTGTCTCTCTCAATCTCTCTCTGTTTTAGCGTGCAGTGCAGAAAGGAGAGGAGAAAGTGATGGATTATTCCAAGCACTGTGCTGCTCCACTGTGGAAGTACAGTATATGTAACCTTTGTTATAGAATGTTCTGTGTAGAGCTTATCTTTTTACCATTGTTTTATCTATCACTCCTTTGTAGGTTGGCCCTGTTTGCCTGCTTAACCTCTCCTTGTGGGTTAGAATGTGTTCTGATGGAGCGAGTGGGACTCGTTACAGTGTTACAAACATTGTAGTGTTACAATGTTATAGCTTTATAGTGTTACAACGCTACATCATTACACTGTTGTCATTAGTTATTTGGAAAAGTAATATATTACATATTACTTGCTAAATTTGACTTTGTGTGGAAAGTAAAGCTTTAAAATACTTTGCGTTACTTTCATGATAAAAAGACTAGCCAGGCTACTTACTAACTCGGATTTGATCACTAGTTTCTCCTTTCATCTGTGACTCTGCTTTCCTGTGCTAGTCTACAAGTGCTTCGCTATATATGGGCTGCTTAATTAGCTATTAATACTGTAAGCCAAACATCTGTACAGATTTCCTATCTTTTAATTTAAGTTGTTTGACAAAGTAATTGTGATAATATCACCTAATTTGAAAAAGTAACATGTTACTTTACTCCGTTACTCGTAAAAGTAATCTGATTACATAATATGTAATTACACTTTATTTTTTCTTTCTTTAACTAGTCAAGTCAGTTAAGAACAAATTCTTATTTACAATGACAGCCTAGGAACAGTAGGTTCCTGAACTGCTGTGTTCAGAGGCAGAACGACAGATTTTTACCTTGTCAGCTCTGGGATTTGAACAAGCAACCTTTCAGTTACTGGCCCAACGTTCTAACCACTAGGCTACCTGCCTCTGTACCCCTGGTTACAATGTTAGTTTTACAACTCAACGGCTTAAGAGTTACAGCTTTACAGTGTTGCGATGTTACAGCATTACAGAGTTAGTGTTAGCAGTGACTAGTCATCTTTAGACAGAGATGGAGATAATGTTATGGGTCATTTGAAGATATCCACACTCACATGCTGCATTAAGTGAGAAATGTTTAATAGGCTATTGAACCTTAAACCATCTCGTACATGTCCCTTTTTTACTTGGCAACATTTAGTGTTCCTTTGATTGTCACCTCTATAATAGGTTTAATTACACTAATATATCAAATCAAACACTCTTCCCCTAGCCATTATAATGCGTTGTCTATTGAATCTGACTGTCTTTCATGTTTCACCAGTGATGTCTTCAGACGGTAAGCTTCAGTAGTCCAAATACATGTAACATGTCAGCATAGGTATTGTTATCAAATCCCCAGTATTGTCTGGTAAATCCCTTTCTCCCTGGCCTATCTCTTCAGATATCGGTCCACACCGTCTTTGGATGGTTACATCCTGCATTGCATTAGACCGAGGCTTTGGCTCAGCAGCACACACACACAAATAGTGAGTGTGTATCCAGGGATGGCCGGCTTAGTCTTCCAGCAGATCTGTTTGGATTTCCTCTGGGAGGTGGTAGTTTTATGGAACACACTGCAGGGAGTTAGCTAGATATCGCTGGATGTTAACGAACACAGGAGGAATCCTCACAGTAGCAGCAGTGCTTCTGGGTTCATATGGGAAGATTCATGCAGATTCCTCTGGATGTTGAATTACTTTAGCCACAGTTCATGAAGCAGGGCAGGACACTCGAGCACATGTGCAGCTCCACATAAGTTGCAGAGCTAGCTGCAGTAAACTACACATGGTGGGGAGATGCTAACTGTTAGTTAGCACAAAATGGCTTTTCTCTGTGTGTTTGTTGTTTATACAAGAATCCAACGGAGACAACAATTAAGATTACTTTAGGTCAAACCGAAATGTGACTTCTGCTTTCAACCCAACCCCTCCGAAAGACACACATGCAGGTATTTGGAGAGATGCAGGGGGCTGCCACACTGGGCACCCGGGGAGCTGTTGTTGTGGGAGGTTAAGTGCCTTGCTCAAGGGCACAAATGCAGGCAATAGGATCTAGGATTTGATACCAGCAACGCTCCTGTTGCCAGCACACTTCCAGACAGTCTTTGCATCGGACCCAAGATTTGAACTGGCCACCCTCCAGTTGCTGGCTCACCTCTCTAACCGCTAGGCTAACGCTAGCTGATGTGGTTGTAGTGGTAGAATACCTTTGAAAAGATAATAAATCAAATATGCTCACAGAACTTTCAACTTTCAAAGAAAAGCTTGGAAGAAATGGGTAAAGAAAGAGCTGTCTTTCAGTATAATTATTCAGAGGTCCTTGAAAACCTTGCAAGGTCACTAACTCATTTAGTTACATTGTTGGATCGGCTCTTAGAACTGGGCTTACACAGAGAAAATGGTTACAAAAGTGTTTTTTGGCTGTCCGCATAGGATAAGCGTTTTTGGTTCCAGGTACAGTGAGAGAGAATAAAGTAGACGGCGCACATCAAACGTCTGATTTATGACCCCTATGTCCGGATGACGCGTACATGCTCAAATATGGGCATCCGGCCAGTACATCCTGGCGGGAAGGTGTCACGTGGTTATGGCCTTTTAAGTGCATGCTGTTCCTGTGTCACGTGTTAGAGGGTGTGTTATTTTATATCTATATTGCATCTATTCCTTTGAAGTTGTCATGATGATTGATGTGTAGGGACCTGGTTGAACTGGGGGGATGTATTTGAACATTTCAAAGAGGCTGGACCCACACCCCACTTATTTTATTGCCCTTAGGGTTGTTGTCTATGAAGCAGGAATGTCCGGGGTGTCCCGCTTTTTAGGGGTTGGCCTGCGCCTTATACCCGGAGGTCTCTTTTTCTGTCTTCGAGACAATATCATAAGCCCTGAGCCTTCTTGATGCTCGGCATCTGGTGATGCCCTTCTGGTCATAGCATTGGCTACAACCTCACTTACTATATTTTTAGCTGCTGATTTTAAATGTGGTTTGGCTATGCTGAGGCCTCTCTTCATAAACGGTAAAACCATCCTAAAGAGGTTACGAAATATACCGCCTATCCCCGAACCGTACATGGTCGGGGATCCACAATAGCCAGGTAACCCATTACCCACTTCAGCAACATAGTAGGAGACATAGCGGTAAGGGTCGAGATGTTGTTTGTGGTCCATAACCCTTTTAATTTATTTGTATTATGTTTATAAAAATATATAATACTAATAATATATTATATATGTAGAGAGGTTTTGGTGGGTCTAAACTGTAGTCTTACAATCGTACCAAAAGTAAATTTGATGTTTTCGTTCTGATCTGTTTTAAGCTCAACCAGAATGTTTTCAATATAGTTCTTGCTTACGGGTACATAGTGTGGCTTGTCGTAGTTAACAGTGACTATATCGCCATCCTTTCCATCTATATGAACTGTTCTCAGGAGGGGCAGACAACTGTCTCCTACCTTTTGATAGGATATGATGTCGGTATACACAAATATGTTGTAAAATCCTGCATGTATAACCGCAGGGAATGGGAATAATTTATCTTTCACGTACATTATTGGGACCCATTCCCAACATGTAGGCTAAATTACCGCTGGTCTTTATACCCCCATCAGCATCCCCTGAGACTTGTACACGTTTATTTATAGGGCTGTAGATCAAGAGTATTTCCATATTGTTCAGGGTTAGGAGTTCATTCAACTCTGAGACGATCCTGTCAACGTTTCTGTAGAACCTTTTTTTTTAACTTAATAAGTTTCGCAGGTTCCGATATCCTTTTGCAATAAAAATCACGGTCCTTATCCTTGATATTATACCAACTATGGGGGTATGTAATCACGCTGAGACCTACTTCCCAGGCCTCTGATAACTCTATAGGCTTTGGAAAATTGGTTATATAATTAGAACTTTGGTTATTACGATATACTGTGCAGACGCATTACTGGGGAGTCAGGTAGAAGCCGCTGTGATCCATGATGCACTCCTGTGTACACACAAATGATGTTGTATTTATCATGCATGAGGGTTTAAATTAACCCCCGATGCCTCCACCACATCGTGCTCTAACACCCAACTGTTGATACTTTTGGGGCCAGTTTTGCAGTGGACCAGCACCAAATTTTTACCCTTTTCTCTCTTTTGAGCTAGAATCTCCTCCACTTGAAAGACTTTGTCTTTACCCAACTGTACCTTCTGTAATTCCTTCTCATTAAAAGATCCCTCTATAAGCTCCCCGTCATAATCTTTACACTTGTAGATAGGGGGTATGCGCGGCAGACATTCGGTAACAGTGAACACCTCATCACTGTAACCTTGCTCATATTTTTGGTCAAAAACACCCCTCAACTTGGATATACGTACCAAGTCCCCCACTATGAATTAAAAAAATATATATATTCTTACGGCGAAGGGTGAACAACCATACAGATTTTTAAAGACTTGAAATGAGTTTTCAGAAGAGACCTCGGAGGGCTTCATCCGTATACTCTTATGGTAGCTGTTGTTGTACCCCTTTACTAAATCTTGAACTATATATCGATATATCTATGCGTGTTATTAGCAGTTAAATATCGCCACATCCGCTCCTTCAGAGTTCTGTTAAAGCGTTCCACAACTGAAGCTTTCAAATCCGAGCCTGTAGCAAAATGTACTATATTGTGCTTCTTGATGAGTTTCTGAAAGTATTATTAAAAAAATATTTTCTGCCATCAGTCTGCACTTTCTTGGGGGCTCCTCCTTCCTACAAGATAGAGTCAAAGGCCCGGGTCACCTCTGCCCCGCTCTTATTTTTTAAGACCCTTACAAATGCTATTATAGAGAAAATATCTATAACCGTTAGCATGTAGCGATTTACATCATTTTTATCTGCAAGGGTCTACATGTCACATAGATCCGTCTGAAACTGGGACAAGGGATGAGTAGAAAAAACTATATTTCTTGGAAATTGTTTTCGTACAGGTTTATGTAGAGTATGAGCATGTAGGTATAGAGCATAGAGGTATAATATATGTTTTTCAACATCTGCTCCGCCATCCTTCTTGCCTCTCTGAGGTACAATAACGTTAATGAGCCACTTTCAAATAACGACAACATTTCATTTTAATTTTTTTATTTTAATTTTTGCAAACATCAAGTAATACTTGAACAGACAATTCAGGATTTGTTGTAGGATACTTGTCCCTGTTTTCTTAAAACCTCTCTGGGATATGTGGGACGGTAGCGTCCCACCTGGCCAGAAGCCAGAGAAATGCAGAGCGCCAAATTCAAATAAATTACTATAAAAATTAAGCTTTCATGAAATCACACATTCAATATACCAAATTACAGCTACACTTGTTGTGAATCCAGCCAATGTGTCATATTTCAAAAATGCTTTCAAGCGAAAGCAAACAATGCTATTATCTGAGGATAGCACCCCAGCTAACCATCAAAGACCATAATATTTCAACCGTCCAGGTGCGACACAAAACGCAGAAATAAAGATATAATTAATGCCTTACCTTTGACGAGCATCTTCTGTTGGTACTCCAATATGTCCCATAAACATCACAAATGGTCCTTTTGTTTGATTAATTCCATCGATATATATCCAAAATATCCATTTATTTGGCACGTTTGATACAGAAAAACACCGGTTCCAACTTGCACAACGTGACTACAAAATATCTCAAGTTACCTGTAAGCGTTGTCCAAACATTTCAAACTACTTTTGTAATACAACTTTAGGTATTTTTTTACGTAAATAATCAATAAAATTGAAGACGGGACTATCTGTGTTCTGGTCACACGCCTCTAACTTTATTTTTGTTTTTTTATTTCACCTTTATTTAACCAGGTAGGCTAGTTGAGAACAAGTTCTCATTTGCAACTGCGACCTGGCCAAGATAAAGCATAGCAGTGTGAACAGACAACACAGAGTTACACATGGAGTAAACAATTAACAAGTCCATAACACAGTAGAAAAAAAGACAGTCTATATACATTTTGTGCAAAGGGCATGAGGAGGTAGGCGAATGATTACAATTTTGCAGATTAACACTGGCGTGATAAATGATCAGATGGTCATGTACATGTAGAGATATTGGTGTGCAAAAGAGCAGAAAAGTAAATAAATATAAACAGTATGGAGATGAGGTAGGTAAAATTGGGTGGTCTATTTACTGATAGACTATGTACAGCTGCAGCGATCGGTTAGCTTCTCAGATAGCAGATGTTTGAAGTTGGTGAGGGAGATAAAAGTATCCAACTTCAGCAATTTTTATTTTTTATCAGCAGATAACTGGAACGAAAGGCGGCCAAATTAGGTGTTGGCTTTAGGGATGATCAGTGAGATACACCTGCTGGAGCACGTGCTACGGGTGGGTGTTGCCATCGTGACCAGTGAACTGAGATAAGGCGGAGCTTTACCTAGCATGGACTTGTAGATGACCTGGAGCCAGTGGGTCTGGCGACGAATATGTAGCGAGGGACAGCCGACTAGAGCATACAGATCGCAGTGGTGGGTGGTATAAGGTGCTTTAGTAACAAAACGGATGGCACTGTGATAAACTGCATCCAGTTTGCTGAGTAGAGTATTGGAAGCTATTTTGTAGATGACATCGCCGAAGTCGAGGATCGGTAGGATAGTCAGTTTTACTAGGGTAAGTTTGGCGGCGTGAGTGAAGGAGGCTTTGTTGCAGAATAGAAAGCCGACTCTAGATTTGATTTTAGATTGGAGATGTTTGATATGAGTCTGGAAGGAGAGTTTACAGTCTAGCCAGACACCTAGATACTTATAGATGTCCACATATTCTAGGTCGGAACCATCCAGGGCGGTGATGCTAGTCGGGCGTGCGGGTGAAGGCATTGAACGGTTGAAAGCATGCATTTGGTTTTACTAGCGTTTAAGAGCAGTTGGAGGCCACGGAAGGAGTGTTGTATGGCATTGAAGCTCGTTTGGAGGTTAGATAGCACAGTGTCCAAGGACGGGCCGGAAGTATACAGAATGGTGTCGTCTGCGTAGAGGTGGATCAGGGAATCGCCCGCAGCAAGAGCAACATCATTGATATATACAGAGAAAAGAGTCGGCCCGAGAATTGAACCCTGTGGCACCCCCATAGAGACTGCCAGAGGACCGGACAGTATAATAAACAGTATACTTCACTGGAGCCTCATTCTGAACATGGCTTCTTCTTCATTTCTCAATGGAAAAACCTCAACCAATTTCTAAAGACTGTTAACATTCAGTGGAAGCAATAGGAACTGCAGGAAGGTCCCTTAGAAATCTGGATTCCGAAAACACATTGAAATCACATTAGAAATCTGACAACACATTGAAAAGAGAGTGACCTGAAAAACAAAAAATCTGAATGGTTTGTCTTCGGGGTTTTCCTGCCAAATAAGTTCTGTTATAGTCACAGACCTGATTCAAACAGTTTAAAAAACTTCAGAGTGTTTTAAATCCAATACTAATAATAATATGCATATATTCGCATCTGGGACTGAGTAGGAGGCAGTTTACTCTGGGCACGCTTTTCATCCAAACGTGAAAATGTTGCCCCCTATCCTAAAGTTAACAATCCAAGCATGCAACACCCTGTATATTTGGTTTAGATTTACAGGCTTTTGTCGATGAATTTTTTAAACACACACATCCGCTATATAAGTATATAAACAACAAATATGATACATGTTACAATTAAATGGTGTTTCAAACAAATAAAGTAAAATCTTAGACAAAGTTGTTTCGGGTTCTTCAGAATCATCCACAAGACGGGATACCAGTTGTGTCCATTGTAGACTCTCGCCCGTATGTCGTACATGATTCATGATTTGCTCCATTTTTAGCACACATTCTACATTAGCCCATGTATTGTGGATTGTGTAGAACGATACATTGTTCACTTTATTTTCAATAATTTGATGCATCACATTTGTAAGTTCTCTCAAAAGAAAAACATGTATTTATTCTCTCTAACATTGCATGCATATAGTTACCCATTGCTTTACATCTAAATAACAAATATGTATTTTCACTCGATCTCTTGGGGTGTATTGAGCCAGAAGGTCATCACATCAGCCACCACAGCTTCCCTGTATTTGTTGTCGTCCACCAGGGTGTGTCGGATTTCTATGAGTTTCTCGTGGATGTAGATCGCCTCCTTCAGTTCATGTAGGAAAGCCTCGGTTACCCTGTAAACTCTGGGAATAGACGGCACAAGACCCATAGACTCCAGGGCTCTGACCAGCGAAGGTGGTGCAGGACCACAGTCTTTTCACCAGCTCCTCAAAATGGTTGAAGAAGTAGTATCTTGGGGGCTTGTATAAACACGGATAACGGCGCTGACTGGGGTGATTGATCTCACAACCGATGCATTTTTCTCTTATATACTCTCCAATCACCACGTCTAAAAGTGTGGCTACAGAGGCCTTGATGGTGTCCACAAAAATAGTACTGACCACTTCATCAAACACATCCTCAGGCTGTGTACATGTAGGAGGTGTCGGGGGTCTTGCCTGGGGGGAGTAGAATGGTGGGCTGCGTGGCATAGAGTCCTTAGGGTCTAGTCCCCATGACGTATTGGAGTCCTGGTATGTTGTATGAATATCCGTGGTATATGCTGAAATGAAGAACCGGAGGCTTTATGTGCACTCCTTTTATTGTTGAACCAGTCCTTTGGGTATCAGGGCGTGGTTAACGCAGCCGCGTTTACGCAGAGCTGTCCCTTCTGAGGATGTACCTCCTTGGGGTTCCTTTGAATCGTAATCCTCAGGATTCGTATATATTTTGCACTTCCTTAGCCGAACAATGCCCTGCCGCTATTGGCTCTGTACAAAAAAAGCGTCCAACAACTCTAACATTTTCAATTCCATTAGATCCCAACTTTTAAAAGGAATAAAATCCCCAGTCAGGCCACCATCACGAATGTTTTGGTTGCGGGTTTCCTTGTTGCTGATATAGAACTCCACGCAGCCACATGGAAGTCTATTCTTTTGTATTTTCACCCTGTGAAATATTCTTCCTGAGGAGTCAGGGGTACCTTCCCAACGGGTCTCGTAGCCCGTGAACACGCTATACCCCTTTGTAATAACTCTCACTTCGGGACACACAACCTTGCAAAAAAACGGCCAGTCTTCAAGCCCGTAGTCCACTCCTAAAGTCTGGTCTGTATATTCTTCTTCTTCGGCTACGGTATAGAGTTTCACTCTACAGGCCTGGTAATCAAACTGATACCCCCATTGCTGTCCTTTAGACATCATCACTTGATCTTTCAGTGCAGTTGCGGACGGTATTTGGGTTCTATACACACATAGAAACAGCTTTTTTTGCGCATCGTATATCGTTTCTTTATACTTGGCCCTTTCTCTATGTTTCAGCCACGGTCCTGCTTCCGTTGTTACGGTCATCACTGCTTTGCCACTGATCACAAAATCCATGTTTATTTTTAAAATCTTGTTTACTGTTCTGGGGCCGTATGTGCTGTTCTGGGTCTTATTTATATTGTGTCTGATGCCAACCCAATCCCCCCCCCCCCCCCCTCCGGACATTCCTGCTTCATAGACATCAACCCTAAGGGCAATAAAATAGGTAGGGTGTGGGTCCAGCCTCTTTGAAATGTTCAAACACATTCCCCCAGTTCAACCAGGTCCCGACACAACAATCATGAAAACTTCAAAGGAATAGATGCAATATAGATATAAAATAACACACCATCTAACACGTGACAACAGGAACAGGATGCACTTATATGGCCATTACCACATGACACCTTCCCGCCAGGATGTCCTGGCCGGATGCTCATATTTGGGCATGTACACGTCTTCCGGACATAGGGTCATAAATCAGACATTATTCTCTCTACAGTGCATTCGAAAGGGTTCAGACCCCTTCACCGTTGACATTTTGTTACGTTACAGCCATATTCTAGAATGGATTAAATAAAAACAAATCCTCATCAATACCCTATAATGACTAAGTTAAAACAGGTTTTTAGAAATATTTGCAAATGCAGAAATACCTTATTCACATAAGTATTCAGACTTGATTGTAGTCCACCTGTGGTAAATTCAATTGATTGGACATGATTTGGAAAGGCACGCACCTCTCTATATAAGGTCCCACATTTGAACGTGTATGTCAGAGCAAAAACCAAGCAATGAGGTCGAATGAGTTGTCCGTAGAGCTCCGAGACAGGATTGTGTTGAGGCACAGATCTGGGGAAAGGTACCAAAACATTTCTGCATTGAAGGTCCCCAAGAACACAGTGGCCTCCATCATTCTTAAATGTAAGAAGTTTGGAACAACCAATACTCTCCCTAGAGCTGGCCGCCTGGTCAAACTGAGCAATCGGAGAGAAGGGCCTTGTTCAGGGAGGTGACCAAGAACCTGATGGTTACTCTGACAGAGCTCCAGAGTTCCTCTGTGGAGATGGGAGAACCTTCCAGAAGGACAACCATCAGGAATTTATGGTAGAGTGGCCAGACGGAAGCCACTCCTTAGTAAAAGGCACATGACAGCCTGCTTAGATTCTCTGGTCTGATGAAACTAAGATTGAACTCCTTGGCCTGAATGCGAAGCGTCACGTCTGGAGGAAACCATCCCTATGGTGAAGCATGGTCTCTGAATGTCCTTGAGTGGCCCAGCCAGAGCCCGGACTTGAACCCGATCGAACATCTCTGGAGAGATCTGAAAATAGCTGAGCAGCAACGCTCCCCATCCAACCTGACAGAGCTTGAGAGGATCTGCAGAGAAGAATGGGAGAAACTCCCCAAATACAGCTGTGACAAGCTTGTGGCGTCATACCCAAGAAGACTCAAGGCTGTAATCACTTCCAAAAGTACTTCAACAAAGTACGGGTCTGAATACTTATGTAAGTGTCTTATTTTTCATTTTATATTTTAATACATTTGCAAAAATGTCAAAACCAGTTTTTGCTTCGAAATTGTGTTTAGATTGTTGACAAAAAAATGATTTAATCAATTTTAGAATAAGGCTGTAGCGTAACAAAACGTGAAAAAAGTAAAGGGGTCTGAATACTTTCCGAATGCACTGTATATGCTTCAATGGAGGACTGCCACAAGGCTTGATCTTTCTAAGAGAGACTTATTGAATGGCAACGTTCTGATGAGGACATTGTAATGTGCATATCAATTTAAGCTCAACAAACATGCATGACACCTTTTGAGAACCCTTTTTGGTTCTAGGTAAAACCCTTTTGGGTTCCATGTAGAACCCTTTCCACAGAGTAATCTTTTTGGAACCCTTTTTTCTAAGAGTGTAATGATGAACAGTGAGTAATAGATTGGACATGGTCGTCGCTGTAAGAAAATGTGACAACTTTGCGCCCAAATCTTCAAGTCTTCAGCCCCAACTAATTATGTCTGGGTGTTTAAGAAACTCATGATTATGAATATGAATGAGCTTTCTTTAATTATTGCCCGAGTTTGAGGAGATTCCACCGAGTGGGGGGATGTGAGGGGGAGACTTAATCTTCATGGAAGAGGATAATCTTCCGGCACCTGTGAGATGATGATGACACATATCTTCAGTCACCCACGATAAACGTGCCCACCTAAATCTCCTCTGAGCTTCTTAATAGGGAGCAACAGGGATCATACCTCTCTGCTTGGAGGAAAAACAACATGAGAGAGAGATGGAGAGAGGGAAGAGAGAAGGGAGAGGAGAAGAAGAGAGAGAGGAAGAGAGAGATAGAGGGGATAGATAGAGGAGAGAAGGGTGGAAAGAGGTAGAGAGAAGACACAGGCATTTCCTAACCTCTCTGTGACGGTTGAAGCAGACGCGTCGGTCGGACTAACCTGCCAGTCGCCTCTCTGCTGCACTTCCCTCAGTTCGATGCCCAGATGCTCGTAGCAGTGTTTGCCTCTGAGCTTATCAGGCTCTACCAGACCCTGACTCCAGCGCATGGAGAGTGGATAGAGCCCAGGCGCAGTGAAGAGAGAGGGAGAGTGGAGGAGTGGTAGGGGAGTTTACCAAGATGAAACAGGCTCTACACTTGAGGTCAAATGAATCGGTGACTTATTTTTCTTCCTTTTCCAAGCCAAGCACTTATTTTGTTGTTGTTGCCTGGATGTACCTCTCTGGGGATGAAACACTTATTTGGGTAGGAACAGTAAAGGCTGAAGAAGCTTTTATAGTTCATTAAGGTTAGTCCATCTGCGTACCTTTCTTGGTTTGCACATAAATATAAATGTGTGATATTCAAATGATAAATAACAAAATGTAAAGACATTAAGAAAAATCACAAATCACAAAATGATTTATAAGGTGAAGTGGAAGAGGCTTTATGGTCAATGTTCACCATCAAAGAACAAAATGATCCGTTTTTTTTAGGTTATACATACATGTGCAGTTGTTATTAAGAGGCAGACATAAATCCAACATTAAAATGTCATCAAGTAGTATGGCATCGTAAGATGTCAAAAGCCGTCCTTGTTGATACCAGTTTATCAACCAAACAATCAATCAATCTTTATTATCCCAGAGGGAGACATTTCATGTGTAAGAAGGGATTACATACAGAAACAATCAAATTAATGAAATTCATACACTGAAAACAGCTGACAGTTGATTTTAAACCCTGTTCACAAAACATGCAATAATTAAAATTGGCCAGTTTGCTGCAACAAGGAATGATTATATTGAATAGTTTTTTTTGCACATAACACCATATAACAGCCTTACACCACCAGTAACTATGACCATCATATAGCCAGTGCTTTGCAGTGTTGTAATAGAGTCACTAAACCTCAAGTCCGAGTCGAGTCCCAAGTCCCTTGTGCTCGAGTCCAAGTTGAATCGCAAGTCCCTATGGCTGAAGTCCGAGTCGAGTCTGACTCCAAGTCTGAGTCACCATTGGGCGAGTCACAAGTCGAGTCACGAGTACATCAATTTATATTAGGTCTTATTATGCAGTTGTTTATAGTTGCCACCAAATGGTGCCAATCCCACAAATGTACTATTCATCACTACACCACACATTATACTTAATACCTGTGGTTCTTTACTTATTTACTACATACAGTGCCAGTCAAAAGTTTGGGCACAGCTGCTCATTCCAGGGTTTTTCTCTATTTTTACTATTTTCTACATTGTAGAATAATAGTAAAAACATCAAAACTATGAAATAACACATATGGAATCATATATTAAGCAAAAAGGTGTGAAACATATCTAAATATATTTTATATGTGAGATTCTTGAAAGTAGCCACCCTTTGCCTTGATGACAGATTTGCACACTCTTGGCATCCTCTCAACCAACATCATGAGGTAGTCACCTTGAATGCATTTCAATTAAAGTAATGATGGACTGCAGTTTCTCTTTGCTTATTTGAGCTGTTACCATAACATGAACTTGGTATTTTATCAAATAGAGCTATCTTCTGTATACCATCCCTACCTTGTCACAACACAACTGATTAGTTCAAACGCATTAAGAAGGAAAGAAATTCCACAAATTAATTTTTAACAAGACACACCTATTAAAAATCTCTTAAGGATCTGCCCCTTTTTTTCAATTTTCGCCTAAAATTACATACCCAAATCTAACTGCCTCTAGCTCAGGACCTGGAGCAAGGATATGCATATTTTTGATACAATTTGAAAGGAAACACTTTGAGGTTTGTGGAAATGTGAAATTAATTTAGGAGAATATAACACATTAGATCTGTTAAAAGGTTATACAAAGAAGAAGAAGAAAACATTTTTTTGTACCATCATCTTTGAAATGCAAGAGAAAGGCCATAATGTATTATTCCAGCCCAGGCACAATTTAGATTTTGGCCACTAGATCGCAGCAGTGTATGTGCAAAGTTTTAAACTGATCCAATGAACCGTTGCATTTCTGTTCAACATTTCGTAGCAAAACTGCCCAAATGTGCCTAATTGATTTATAAAAAACTTTTCAAGTTCATAACTGTGCACTCTCCTCAAACAATAGCATGATATTCTTTCACTGTAATAGCTACTGTAAATTGGAAAGTGCAGTTCGATTAACAAGAATTTAAGCTTTCTGACAATATCAGATATGTCTATGTCCTGGGAAATTTTCTTGTTACTTACAAACCTCATGCTAATTGCATTAGCCTACGTTAGCTCAACCGTCCCATCCCACCAATCCACCTCAAATAAGCAAATAGAAACGGCAGTCCATCATTACTTTAAAACATGAAGGTCAGTCAATCAGGAAAATGTCAAGAACTTTGAAAGTTTCTTCAAGTGCAGTCGCAAAAACCATCAAGCACTATGACGTGAAACTGGCTTTCATGAAGACCGCCACAGGAAAGGAAGACCCAGAGTTACCTCTGCTGCAGAGGATAAGTTCATTAGAGTTAACTGCACCTCAGACTGCAGCCCAAATAAATGCTTTACAGAGTTCAAGTAATCAACATAAACTGTTCAGAGGAGACTGTGTGAATCAGGCCTTCATGGTTGAATTGCTGCAAAGAAACCACTACTAAAGGACACCAATAAGAAGAAGAGACTTGCTTGGGCCAAGATACACAAGCAATGGACATTAGACCGGTGGAAATCTGTACAAATACAGATTTTTTTGGTTCCAACTGCTGTGTCTTTGTGAGACATGGAGTAGGTGAATGGATGATCTCTGTATGTGTGGTTCCCACCATGAAGCATAGAGGAGGAGGTGTGATGGTGTGGGGGTGCTTTGCTGGTGACAATGTCCATGCTTTATTTAGAATTGAAGGCACACTTAACCGGCATGGCCACCACAGCATTCTGCAGTGATCGTTATCCCATCTGGTTTGCGCTTAGTGGGACTATCATTTGTTTTTTAACAAGACAACGACCCCAAACACACCTCCAGGCTGTGAAAGGGCTATTTGACCAAGAAGGATAGTGATGGAGTGCTGTATCAGATGACCTGGCCTCCACAATCACCCGACCTCAACCCAATTGAGATGGACTGCAGAGTGAAGAGAAATCAGCCAACAAGTGCTCAGAATTTGTGGGAACTCTTTCAAGACTTTTGGAAAAACATTCCAGGTAAAGCTGGTTGAGAGAATGCCAAAAGTGTGCAAAGCTGTCTTCAATGAAATGGGTGGCTACTTTGAAGAATCTCAAATATAAAATATATTTTGATTTGTTTAAAACTTTTTGTGGTACTACTTGATTCCAATTGTGTTATTTCATAGTTTTGATATCTTCACTATTATTCTACAATGTAGAACATAGTAAAAGAAACAAAGAAAGAAAAGCCCTTGAATGAGTTTGTGTGTCCAAACTTTTGACTGGTACTGTGCATTAAAGATAACACAGGCTCTCAGCTACTTTTTTTGTAATTGCCCAGTGATATTCGTCTAGGTTTTTTATTGCATAGTGAAAACTAAAGGGGGACTTGTCAGAACCTGGCTGCAGGGGGAAAGTGGGCGGGTAGAGCAAGACAACAAATTCAAAGATAGACTACTTTTCTATACTCAAGGGGAGAGAGAGACACAAAGCTAGACTGCTGTTTTATTATTCAACTTTATTTTTCAACTCAATACTAGTATTGTTTTCTATTTCGTAAAGCAGTTTGTGTTTCTTCACCAGGCAAAACTAAATAATTGGCTGGTGACTGGTGGTTACGGGGAAGCAAGAGAGTAGCTTGAGTGATGTGTAGCTTATGATCGGAGGCAGAGCTGGAGCAGAGCCTGCCTGTCTACCCAAACTATCGCTTTCTCCCCAGTTAGCAAAATGTATCTGGGCCGGACCTGGCCCACATCTGCCACCACATGTGGTTTGAAATTAGGGCCCTGAAGCGGCCCAGATGCTGCAGCCGTATCTCAGACAGAATTGACACACCTTATGACCGCATTTTAGCCAACAACTCAGCAAAGTTTCCCTTATTCTAGCCAGAACAAGGACATAGTGCCATAAGAGAGCTTAATTTGGGTCAAAATTCTAAGAAACTCTTTCTCTGGGCAAGATTCTACAACAATAAAGACAGGGCTGGACTGTGATTTGTAGCTTTTATTCACAAGTAAAAGATAATACATACAATGCTAAAACTACAACGTGGCTATTCTTGAGCTACAACCCCACATTTGGTTGGTCCGGACAGGACCAAGAAACAATCGGATTCACGAGTTGGGAAATCATAGTACAACAGTTGAAGAACAATTTCAGTATTTAGGACACTAATCTGTATTTATCATATCAATGCCATGTTATAGAAGGGTGAATATACTTTTTATATATATACATAACTCACCTGAACAGCATTCGTCTTCCTGAGCATCTTCTGGAAATTTGGTGCAAGGGTGTCAAGGTAATTTTCTCAGCAGGTATGTATAATTTTTATTTTGGTGTTCCAGGGGTGTGTAGAAATGGTTCTACATGGAACCAAAAATTACTTTTCAGTATGTAGAGGGAGATGGACATGCTCAACTAAATGATTACATTATCTAAAAAAAGAGTTTGCTAGATTCTAACAATTATAAATAGTTTAAAGTGTATACAGTAGTAGCAGCCCTCAAGTGCTGCTCTCAATGTAATTGGCGGTTCCCAACAGTAAACATTCTGAATCCTTTAATCTTTACCATTTTACCAGTTTAACCTTTTAACTCTCATCCTAATGTCAATTTGAATGTTTTCTAATATTGTATTTTTGTGTAAAATAATAGAACCAGCACATTCTATTGTGTACTAGGACAACAACCACCCGAGCCACTGCCTGTTCACTAAGCTACCATCCAGAAGGCGAGGTCAAGTACATGGACATAATAGCTGGGCCCAGAAGACAGAAAACTAATTTTCAATCTCAAGTCCATCAGACTGTTAAACAGCAGTCAATAACACAGGGAGGCTGCTGCTTACATACAGACTTAAAATCATTGGCCACTTTAATAATGCCACTCGAATAATGTTTACATATCTTGCATTACTCATCTCATATATACAGTGCCTTGCGAAAGTATTTGGCCCCCTTGAACTTTGCGACCCTTTGCCACATTTCAGGCTTCAAACATAAAGATATAAAACTGTATTTTTTTGTGAAGAATCAACAACAAGTGGGACACAATCATGAAGTGGAACGACATTTATTAGATATTTCAAACTTTTTTAACAAATCAAAAACTGAAAAATTGGGCGTGCAAAATTATTCAGCCCCCTTAAGTTAATACTTTGTAGCGCCACCTTTTGCTGCAATTACAGCTGTAAGTCGCTTGGGGTATGTCTCTATCAGTTTTGCACATCGAGAGACTGACATTTTTTCCCATTCCTCCTTGCAAAACAGCTCGAGCTCAGTGAGGTTGGATGGGGAGCATTTGTGAACAGCAGTTTTCAGTTCTTTCCACAGATTCTCGATTGGATTCAGGTCTGGACTTTGACTTGGCCATTCTAACACTTGGATATGTTTATTTTTGAACCATTCCATTGTAGATTTTGCTTTATGTTTTGGATCATTGTCTTGTTGGAAGACAAATCTCTGTCACAGTCTCAGGTCTTTTGCAGAATCCATCAGGTTTTCTTCCAAAATGGTCCTGTATTTGGCTCCATCCATCTTCCCGTCAATTTTAACCATCTTCCCTGTGCCTGCTGAAGAAAAGCAGGCCCAAACCATGATGCTGCCACCACCATGTTTGACAGTGGGGATGGTGTGTTCAGCTGTGTTGCTTTTACGCCAAACATAACGTTTTGCATTGTTGCCAAAAAGTTCAATTTTTGGTTTCATCTGACCAGAGCACCTTCTTCCACATGTTTGGTGTGTCTCCCAGGTGGCTTATGGCAAACTTTAAACAACACTTTTTATGGATATCTTTAAGAAATGGCTTTCTTCTTGCCACTCTTCCATAAAGGCCAGATTTGTGCAATATACGAGTCTCCCACCTCAGCTGTAGATCTCTGCAGTTCATCCAGAGTGATCATGGGCCTCTTGGCTGCATCTCTGATCAGTCTTCTCCTTGTATGAGCTGAAAGTTTAGAGGGACAGCCAGGTCTTGGTAGATTTGCAGTGGTCTGATACTCCTTCCATTTCAATATTATCGCTTGCACAGTGCTCCTTGGGATGTTTAAAGCTTGGGAAATGTTTTTGTATCCAAATCCGGCTTTAAACTTCTTCACAACAGTATCTCGGACCTGCCTGGTGTGTTCCTTGTTCTTCATGATGCTCTCTGCGCTTTTAACGGACCTCTGAGACTATCACAGTGCAGGTGCATTTATACGGAGACTTGATTACACACAGGTGGATTGTATTTATCATCATTAGTCATTTAGGTCAACATTGGATCATTCAGAGATCCTCACTGAACTTCTGGAGAGAGTTTGCTGCACTGAAAGTAAAGGGGCTGAATAATTTTGCACGCCCAATTTTTCAGTTTTTGATTTGTTAAAAAAGTTTGAAATATCCAATAAATATCGTTCCACTTCATGATTGTGTCCCACTTGTTGTTGATTCTTCACAAAAAAATACAGTTTTATATCTTTATGTTTAAAGCCTGAAATGTGGCAAAAGATCGCAAAGTTCAAGGGGGCCGAATACTTTCGCAGGGCACTGTATATACTTCGTGGGCGGGTAGAGCAAGACAACAAATTCAAAGATAGACTACTTTTCTATACTCAAGGGGAGAGAGAGACACAAAGCTAGACTGCTGTTTTATTATTCAACTTTATTTTTCAACTCAATACTAGTATTGTTTTCTATTTCGTAAAGCAGTTTGTGTTTCTTCACCAGGCAAAACTAAATAATTGGCTGGTGACTGGTGGTTACGGGGAAGCAAGAGAGTAGCTTGAGTGATGTGTAGCTTATGATCAGAGGCAGAGCTGGAGCAGAGCCTGCCTGTCTACCCAAACTATCGCTTTCTCCCCAGTTAGCAAAATGTATCTGGGCCGGACCTGGCCCACATCTGCCACCACATGTGGTTTGAAATTAGGGCCCTCAGCAGGTATGTATATATATGAGATGAGTAATGCAAGATATGTAAACATTATTCACATTATTATTCAAGTGGCATTATTAAAGTGGCCAATGATTTTAAGTGGCATAGGTGATCTTTCTGTGTCTCCCCTCCCGGAGTAGCAGAGCCCCTACTAGTTGTGCTGCTGTTCCGACTGCAGCTACCCCTGGCCTGACTTCACCGGACGTTCTACCTTGTTCCAGACCCCTGCTGATCAAGTTTAGCCAGGTGGTCACTGTGCTTCTGCCTCTACATTGCTATATGTTTTTAGTTTAAGGCTGGGTATCTGTAAATCGCTTTGACTGTTGATCAGTGCTGTCCTGATTAACATGATACAATAGTCATGCATCTGTAACAAGAACAGTGAGTGTTGTGTTGGGGTAGGATATCCTTATTTTCCAAATGTAAACATTTAGCTGATCTGGATTAGACTACATTTTAATTTAAATTATTCGCTAGGGTGACCAACATTACTCTCCATGACTACCATCCACATGCAATCCACCACCACCTTTCTAATGAACACGTCTTCTCAGTCTATTGTACATGGATCCACGTTTTCTGTGTATTTATGATTCATGTTCCCTTTTGTCAATAACAGCTTCTACACATCATGGCACATGCTTGACTGAAAACATCTTTAACAGTAGCTGTTTTGGCTAATGTTACTAGCGCATTGGCTGGTAGCAATTATGCTATGTGGAAACACGCTTTTCGATTATTTAACTAATCTTCCTCACCAATGCCTTGCTGTAGCTTTCAAATTATGAGAATATTTTAGTAATTTCAAAAAATGTTATCCAATTTTTATCCTGACCCCCGTTTGAAAGTATGTCCAGAATGATAACACCTAACCTGATTGGTCAGAAGAAAAACCCACCCAACAGAGCTCTCCTGTCTTTCTCTACTGGTTGCTTGAAGAGCACTGTCACGACCGTCTTCCTGGAAATGACTGGATCAAAGCGCAGCATGATGAGCGTACATGTCTTTTTATTTTAAATGAATGTCGCCAACAAAACAAGGGAACAACCGTGAAGCTTAACTTGGGCAATCATGCCACTAACAAAGTCAACTACCCACAAATGTGAAAGGAAAAATGGCTGCCTAAGTATGATTCCCAATCAGAGACAACGATAGACAGCAGCCTCTGATTGAGAACCACACCCGGCCAAACACAAAGAAATAGAAATAAAGAAACTAGAATGCCCGCCCTAGTCATACCCTGGCCTAACCAAAATAGAGAATAAATGCCTGCCTATGGCCAGGGCGTGACAGTACCCCCCCCCCCCCCCCCCCCCCCCCCCCCCTCCCCCGCCTCAAAGGTGCGGACTCCGGTTGCAAAACCTGACTATAAAGGGGAGGGTTCGGGTGGGCATCCCTTACAGCGGCGGCTCTGGTGCGGGACGTAGACCCCCCTCTGCTTCTGGCTCCCCCCACTTTGGTGGCTCCACTGGTGCGGGGACCCTTGCCGCCGACCCCGGACTGGGGAACCTCGTTGCGGGCCCAGCACTGGGGACCCTAGCTGCGGGCCCCTACTGGGGATCCTCGTTGTGGGCCCCGGACTGGGGACCCTCGCTGCGGGCCCAGGACTGGGGACTAGGGACCCTCGTTGCGGGCCCCGGACTGGGGACCCTCGTTGCGGGCCCCGCACTGGGGACCCTAGCTGCGGGCCCCTACTGGGGATCCTCGTTGTGGGCCCCGGACTGGGGACCCTCGCTGCGGGCCCAGGACTGGGGACTAGGGACCCTCGTTGCGGGCCCCGGACTGGCCCGTGGAGCAGGCACAGGACTCACCAGGCTGGGGAGACCTACTGGAGGCCTGGTCCTTGGAGGAGGCACAGGATTCACCAGGTTGGGGAGACCTACTGGAGGCCTGGTCCTTGGAGGAGGTGCAGGATGAACCGGGCTGTGGGGGAGCAATGGAGATCTGGTGCGTGTCCCTGGCACCACTCTTCCAGGCTGAATACCCACTTTAGCCCGGCACCTCCAGAGCGCAGGCACAGGTCGAACCGGGCTGTGGGGGAGCACTGGAGATCTGGTGCTTAACACTTGCACCTCTCCTCTTGGCTGAATGCCCACTTTAGCTCGGCACAGGCAGAGCGCAGGCATAGGATGCACTGAGCAGTCACAGCGCACCGGAGACACAGTGCGCTGAGCCTGCGCAGGATACCCTGGGACGAAACGGCACACCGGAGACCAAGCGGCTGAGCTGGCACAATCCGTCCTGGCTGGATGCCCACTCTAGCGTGGCACTCGCAGAGAGCTGGCTCTGAGCGCACCGGGCTATGCAAGAGGTCACGACAACGCAGGCATAGGATGCACTGAGCAGTCACAGCGCACCGGAGACACAGTGCGCTGAGCCTGCGCAGGATACCCTGGGACGAAACGGCACACCGGAGACCAAGCGGCTGAGCTGGCACAATCTATCCTGGCTGGATGCCCACTCTAGCGTGGCACTTGCAGAGAGCTGGCTCTGAGCACACCGGGCTGTGCATGCTCACCGGAGACACTGTGCACTTTACCGCATAACACGGTGCCTGTCCGGTCACTGGCTCCCAGCGGTAAGCACGGGGAGTTGGCTCAGGTCTATAACCTGACTCCGCCAATCTCCCCGTGTTCCCCCCCAAAACATTTTTTGGGGGCTGCCTCTCGTGCCTGCTTCGATGACTTGCTTCCTCATACCGTCGCCGCTCCTCCTTCGCTAACTTTAATTCCTCCTTTGGACGGCGATATTCCCCAGCCTGCCAGGGTCCTTTACCGTCCAGTATTTCCTCCCAAGTCCACTAGTCCAGAAAACGCTGCTCCTCCTTACCACGCTGCTTGGTCCGTTTGTGGTGGGTAGTTCTGTCACGGACGTCTTCCTGGAAATGGACCAAAGCGTAGCGTGATGAGCGTACATGTCTTTTTATTTGAAATGAATGTCGCCAATAAAACAAGGGCACGACCGTGAAGCTTAATTTCTTGACGCTACCCATCCCTTAAGCGGGATAATTGTCATCAGCAACCGCTGAATAGCATAGCGCCTCAGTCAAATAATATTACTAAAAATATTCATATTCATGAAATCACAAGTGCAATATTGCAAATCACAGTTTTACCTCCGTTAGTTTGGCATTATGTTCAGAAATCCACAGGAAAGAGAGGTCACGAAACAGACAAATTCCAAATAATATCCGGAATGTCCACAGAAACATGTCAAGCGTTTTTTATAATCAATCTTTAGGTTGTTTTTCAAATATATAATCGATAATATATCAACCGCAAATGTCTTTCACAGATGGAGAGGGAAAAGCAATATCTATCCAAACTCTGTTGCGTGAGCAAAACTAATGTGACCACTTGACGCGATGTTATTGTTCTGGCTCATTTTTCAAAAGAAAAGCCTGAACCTATGTCTGAAGACTGTTGACACCTTGAAGAAGCGATTGGAAAAGGAAACTGATTGATATCCCTTTAAATGGAGCAATGGGAGGCTATGGAACATGGAGTTTTCAAAATAGAGGCCACTTCCTGGTTTGATTTTTCTCAGGGTTTCACCTGCAATATCAGTTATGTTATACTCACAGACAATATTTTGACAGTTTTGGAAACTTTAGAGTGTTTTCTATCCTAATCTGTCAATTATATGCATATTCTAGCATCTGGACAAACACAAAGAAATCGAAAACATAGAAATAAAGAAACTAGAATGCCCACCCTAGTCACACCCTGGCCTAGCCAAAATAGAGAATAAAAGCCTCTCTATGGCCAGGGCGTGACAAGCACAGATTTTCTTTTTACAACTAAATCTGTTTTGGCGCAGGTTAATCGCTAAACTAGTACTAAAACAGATTTGACACAGGCAAATGTAGTTTTGATTCACAGAAGTAGCACCTGTCGCAAAATCTTCTTGGATTTATTCACATATCAAGTTACATTTTTGAAAGACTTGCTGTATTGATTCACACATCACAATACCTGCTTGCTAGTGTTGCATTTATTCCCAAAATAAGCTACAAAACTGATTTATACAGGCGCAACTGATATTTTACATGCTTGTACACTTGTACACCTCATATACTGGCTGCAATCTTTAGCAGTGGTTGAGTAGTGGTGGTGATGGAGGGGAAGAGAGGAGAGTTGGAGGGATGGTAGGAGACAATCAAATCAAATTTATTTATATATCCCTTCGTACATCAACTGATATCTCAAAGTGCTGGACAGAAACCCAGCCTAAAACCCCAAACAGCAAGCAATGCAGGTGTAGAAGCACGGTGGCTAGGAAAAACTCCCTAGAAAGGCCAAAACCTAGGAAGAAACCTAGAGAGGATCCAGGCTATGTGGGGTGGCCAGTCCTCTTCTGGCTGTGCCGGGTGGAGATTATAACAGAACATGGCCAAGATGTTCAAATGTTCATAAATGACCAGCATGGCCCAATAATAATAAGGCAGAACAGTTGAAACTGGAGCAGCAGCACAGCCAGGTGGACTGGGGACAGCAAGGAGTCATCATGTCAGGTAGTCCTGGGGCATGATCCTAGGGCTCAGGTCCTCCGAGAGAGAGAAAGAGAGAAGGAGAGAATTAGAGAACGCACACTTAGATTCACACAGGACACCGAATAGGACAGGAGAAGTACTCCAGATATAACAAACTGACCCTAGCCCCCCGACACATAAACTACTGCAGCATAAATACTGGAGGCTGAGACAGGAGGGGTCAGGAGACATTGTGGCCCATTCCGAGGACACCCCCGGACAGGGCCAAACAGGAAGGATATAACCCCACCCACTTTGCCAAAGCACAGCCCCCACACCACTAGAGGGATGTCTTCAACCACCAACTTACCATCCTGAGACAAGGCTGAGTATAGCCCACAAAGACCTCCGCCACGGCACAACCCAAGGGGGGGGGGGGGGGGGTGCCAACCCAGACAGGATGACCACATCAGGGACTCAACCCACTCAGGTGACGCACCCCCTCCAGGGACGGCATGAGAGAGCCCCAGTAAAGCCATTGTCCTCTCTGGGTCCTCTCTGAGAATTCCCCACAAGCTTGGGTAAGCGGACCAAGCCTAAAAAATCGAACTCTTTCCGTCAGTGGTGGTCGGTGCCGTTTAAGTTGAGGGAGAACCATTTTTTATGAGCATGGCCTTATTTCTATTGTCATTCATATTCCACAGTGGTGGAAAAAGTACCCAATTGTTGTACTTGAGTAAAAGTAAAGATACCCTTTAATAGAAAATGACTCAAGTAAAAAGTGAAAAACAGCCAGTAAAATACCACTTGAGTGAAAGTCTGAGTGTTTGGTTTTAAATATACTTACAGTGCCTTGCGAAAGTATTCGGCCCCCTTGAACTTTGCGACCTTTTGCCACATTTCAGGCTTCAAACATAAAGAAATAAAACTGTATTTTTTTGTGAAGAATCAACAACAAGTGGGACACAATCATGAAGTGGAACGACATTTATTGGATTTTTCAAACTTTTTTAACAAATCAAAAACTGAAAAATTGGGCGTGCAAAATTATTCAGCCCCAGTACTTTCAGTGCAGCAAACTCTCTACAGAAGTTCAGTGAGGATCTCTGAATGATCCAATGTTGACCTAAATGACTAATGATGATAAATACAATCCACCTGTGTGTAATCAAGTCTCCGTATAAATGCACCTGCACTGTGATAGTCTCAGAGGTCCGTTAAAAGCGCAGAGAGCATCATGAAGAACAAGGAACACACCAGGCAGGTCCGAGATACTGTTGTGAAGAAGTTTAAAGCCGGATTTGGATACAAAAACATTTCCCAAGCTTTAAACATCCCAAGGAGCACTGTGCAAGCGATAATATTGAAATGGAAGGAGTATCAGACCACTGCAAATCTACCAAGACCTGGCAGTCCCTCTAAACTTTCAGCTCATACAAGGAGAAGACTGATCAGAGATGCAGCCAAGAGGCCCATGATCACTCTGGATGAACTGCAGAGATCTACAGCTGAGGTGGGAGACTCTGTCCATAGGACAACAATCAGTCGTATATTGCACAAATCTGGCCTTTATGGAAGAGTGGCAAGAAGAAAGCCATTTCTTAAAGATATCCATAAAAAGTGTTGTTTAAAGTTTGCCACAAGCCACCTGGGAGACACACCAAACATGTGGAAGAAGGTGCTCTGGTCAGATGAAACCAAAATTGAACTTTTTGGCAACAATGCAAAACGTTATGTTTGGCGTAAAAGCATCACAGCTGAACACACCATCCCCACTGTCAAACATGGTGGTGGCAGCATCATGGTTTGGGCCTGCTTTTCTTCAGCAGGGACAGGGAAGATGGTTAAAATTGATGGGAAGATGGATGGAGCCAAATACAGGACCATTCTGGAAGAAAACCTGATGGAGTCAGCAAAAGACTTGAGACTGGGACAAAGATTTGTCTTCCAACAAGACAATGATCCAAAACATAAAGCAAAATCTACAATGGAATGGTTCAAAAATAAACATATCCAGGTGTTAGAATGGCCAAGTCAAAGTCCAGACCTGAATCCAATCGAGAATATGTGGAAAGAACTGAAAACTGCTGTTCACAAATGCTCTCCATCCAACCTCACTGAGCTCGAGCTGTTTTGCAAGGAGGAATGGGAAAAAATGTCAGTCTCTCGATGTGCAAAACTGATAGAGACATACCCCAAGCGACTTACAGCTGTAATTGCAGCAAAAGGTGGCGCTACAAAGTATTAACTTAAGGGGGCTCAATAATTTTGCACGCCCAATTTTTCAGTTTTTGATTTGTTAAAAAAGTTTGAAATATCCAATAAATGTCGTTCCACTTCATGATTGTGTCCCACTTGTTGTTGATTCTTCACAAAAAAATACAGTTTTATATCTTTATGTTTGAAGCCTGAAATGTGGCAAAAGGTCGCAAAGTTCAAGGGGGCCGAATACTTTCGCAAGGCACTGTATGTATGTTACGGTGAGTTAATGAGGACCCAAAAGCGAACTAACTTAAACAGAGCTTCTTTAATAACCAAACATAGGTAGGCTCAGATAGACCGGCAGATTCCGACAGGACAAGGTTACAGCAAACATGACGATAGTCTGGCTCAGGCATGAAACACAACAAACAAGAATCCGACAAGGACAGGAGCAGAAACAGAGAGAGATATAGGGACCTAATCAGAGGGAAAAAGGGAACAGGTGGGAAAAGGGGTAACGAGGTGGTTAGGAGGAGACAAGGCACAGCTGGGGGAAAGATGGGGAGAAAAGGTAACCTAACAACGACCAGCAGAGGGAGACAGGGTGAAGGGAAAGGACAGAGACAAGACACAACATGACAGTACATGACAGTACCCCCCCACTCACCGAGCGCCTCCTGGCGCACTCGAGGAGGAAACCTGGCGGCAACGGAGGAAATCCTCGATCAGCGCACGGTCCAGCACGTCCCGAGAGGGAACCCAACTCCTCTCCTCAGGACCGTACCCCTCCCAATCTACGAGGTACTGGTGACCACGGCCCCGAGGACGCATGTCCAAAATTCTACGGACCCTGTAGATGGGTGCGCCCTCGACAAGGATGGGGGGGGGGGGGGGGAAGACGAGCGGGGGCGCGAAGGACGGGCTTGATGCAGGAGACATGGAAGACCGGGTGGACGCGACGAAGGTATCGCGGAAGAAGAAGTCGAACTGCGACAGGATTAATGACCCGAGAAATACGGAACGGACCAATGAACCGCGGGGTCAACTTGCGAGAAGCCGTCTTAAGGGGAAGGTTCTGAGTGGAGAGCCAAACTCTCTGACCGCGACCATATCTAGGACTCTTAGTTCTACGCTTATTAGCAGCCCTCACAGTCTGCGTCCTATAACGGCAAAGTGCAGACCTGACCCTCTTCCAGGTGCGCTCGCAACGTTGGACAAAAGCCTGAGCGGAGGGGACGCTGGACTCGGCGAACTGAGATGAGAACAGCGGAGGCTGGTACCCGAGGCTACTCTGAAAAGGAGATAGCCCGGTCGCAGACGAAGGAAGCGAGTTGTGGGCGTACTCTGCCCAGGGGAGCTGTTCTGACCAAGACGCAGGGTTGCGAAAAGAAAGACTGCGTAAGATGCGACCAATAGTCTGATTGGCCCGTTCTGCTTGACCGTTAGACTGGGGGTGAAAGCCGGGAGAGAGACTGACGGAAGCCCCAATCAAACGGCAAAACTCCCTCCAAAATTGAGACGTGAATTGCGGACCTCTGTCCGAAACGACGTCTGACGGAAGGCCATGAATTCTGAAAACATTCTCGATGATGATTTGTGCCGTCTCTTTAGCAGAAGGAAGCTTAGCAAGGGGAATGAAATGAGCCGCCTTAGAGAACCTATCGACAACCGTAAGAATAACAGTCTTCCCCGCTGACGAAGGCAGTCCGGTGACAAAATCTAAGGCGATGTGAGACCACGGTCGAGAGGGAATGGGAAGCGGCCTGAGACGGCCGGCAGGAGGGGAGTTACCGGACTTAGTCTGCGCGCAGACCGAACAAGCAGCCACAAAACGACGCGTGTCATGCTCCCGGGTGGGCCACCAAAAACGCTGGCGAATGGAAGCAAGCGTACCCCGAACGCCAGGGTGGCCGGCTAACTTGGCAGAGTGAGCCCACTGAAGAACGGCCAGACGAGTAGGAACGGGAACGAAAAGAAGGTTCCTAGGACAAGCGCGCGGCGACGGAGTGTGAGTGAGCGCTTGCTTTACCTGCCTCTCAATTCCCCAGACAGTCAACCCGACAACACGCCCCTCAGGGAGAATCCCCTCGGGGTCAGTGGAGGCTACTGAAGAACTGAAGAGACGAGATAAAGCATCAGGCTTGGTGTTCTTAGAGCCCGGACGATAAGAAATCACGAACTCGAAACGAGCGAAAAACAGCGCCCAACGCGCCTGACGCGCATTAAGTCGTTTGGCAGAACGGATGTACTCAAGGTTCCTATGGTCAGTCCAAACGACAAAAGGAACGGTCGCCCCCTCCAACCACTGTCGCCATTCGCCTAGGGCTAACCGGATGGCGAGCAGTTCGCGGTTTCCCACATCATAGTTACGTTCCGACGGCGACAGGCGATGAGAAAAATACGCGCATGGGTGGACCTTGTCGTCAGAGAGGGAGCGCTGAGAAAGAATGGCTCCCACGCCCACCTCTGACGCGTCAACCTCGACAACGAACTGTCTAGAGACGTCAGGTGTAACAAGGATAGGAGCGGATGTAAAACGATTCTTGAGGAGATCAAAAGCTCCCTGGGCGGAAACGGACCACTTAAAGCACGTCTTGACAGAAGTAAGGGCTGTGAGAGGAGCTGCCACCTGACCGAAATTACGGATGAAACGACGATAGAAGTTCGCGAAGCCGAGAAAGCGCTGCAGCTCGACGCGTGACTTAGGGGCGGGCCAATCAATGACAGCTTGGACCTTAGCGGGATCCATCTTAATGCCTTCAGCGGAAATAACAGAACCGAGAAATGTGACGGAGGAGGCATGAAAGGAGCACTTCTCAGCCTTCACAAAAAGACAATTCTCTAAAAGGCGCTGGAGGACACGTCGAACGTGCTGAACATGAATCTGGAGTGACGGTGAAAAAATCAGGATGTCGTCAAGGTAAACGAAAACAAAGATGTTCAGCATGTCTCTCAGGACATCATTGACTAATGCCTGAAAGACAGCTGGAGCGTTAGCGAGGCCGAAAGGAAGAACCCGGTATTCAAAGTGCCCTAACGGAGTGTTAAACGCCGTCTTCCACTCGTCCCCCTCCCTGATGCGCACGAGATGGTAAGCGTTACGAAGGTCCAACTTAGTGAAAAACCTGGCTCCCTGCAGGATCTCGAAGGCTGAAGACATAAGAGGAAGCGGATAACGATTCTTCACTGTTATGTCATTCAGCCCTCGATAATCTATGCAGGGGCGCAGAGACCCGTCCTTCTTCTTGACAAAAAAAAACCCCGCTCCGGCGGGAGAGGAGGAGGGGACTATGGTACCGGCGTCAAGAGCTACAGACAAATAATCTTCGAGAGCCTTACGTTCGGGAGCCGACAGAGAGTATAGTCTACCCCGGGGGGGGGTGGTTCCCGGAAGGAGATCAATACTACAATCATACGACCGGTGTGGAGGAAGAGAGGTGGCCCTGGACCGACTGAACACCGTGCGCAGATCGTGATATTCCTCCGGCACCCCTGTCAAATCACCAGGCTCCTCCTGTGAAGAAGAGACAGAGGAAACAGGAGGGATAGCAGACATTAAACATTTCACATGACAAGAGACGTTCCAGGAGAGGATAGAATTACTAGACCAATTAATGGAAGGATTATGACAAACTAGCCAGGGATGGCCCAAAACAACAGGTGTAAAAGGTGAACGAAAAATCAAAAAAGAAATGGTTTCACTATGATTACCAGAGACAGTGAGGGTTAAAGGTAGCGTCTCACGCTGAATCCTGGGGAGAGGACTACCATCCAGGGCGAACAAGGCCGTGGGCTCCTTTAACTGTCTGAGAGGAATGTCATGTTCCCGAGCCCAGGTCTCGTCCATAAAACAGCCCTCCGCCCCAGAGTCTATTAAGGCACTGCAGGAAGCTGACGAACCGGTCCAGCGTAGATGGACCGACAAGGTAGTGCAGGATCTTGAAGGAGAGACAGGAGTAGTAGCGCTCACCAGTAGCCCTCCGCTTACTGATGAGCTCTGGCCTTTTACTGGACATGAAGTGACAAAATGACCAGCGGAACCGCAATAGAGACAGAGGCGGTTGGTGATTCTCCGTTCCCTCTCCTTAGTCGAGATGCGGATACCTCCCAGCTGCATGGGCTCAGCACCCGAGCCGGCAGAGGAAGATGGTAGTGATGCGGAGAGGGGGGCAACGGAGAACGCGAGCTCCTTTCCACGAGCTCGGTGACGAAGATCAACCCGTCGCTCAATGCGAATAGCGAGTTCAATCAAGGAATCCACGCTGGAAGGAACCTCCCGGGAGAGAATCTCATCCTTTACCTCTGCGCGGAGACCCTCCAGAAAACGAGCGAGCAAAGCCGGCTCGTTCCAGCCACTGGAGGCAGCAAGAGTGCGAAACTCAATAGAGTAGTCTGTTATGGATCGATTGCCTTGACATAGGGAAGCCAGGGCCCTGGAAGCCTCCTCCCCAAAAACAGATCGATCAAAAACCCGTATCATCTCCTCCTTAAAGTCCTGATACTGGTTAGTACACTCAGCCCTTGCCTCCCAGATTGCCGTGCCCCACTCACGAGCCCGTCCAGTAAGGAGAGATATGACGTAGGCGACACGAGCAGTGCTCCTGGAGAAAGTGTAGGGCTGGAGAGAAAACACAATATCACACTGGGTGAGGAACGAGCGGCATTCAGTGGGCTCCCCAGAGTAACACGGCAGGTTATTGATTCTGGGCTCCGGAGATTCGAAAGCCCTGGAAGTGGCCGGTGGATCGAGGCGGAGATGGTGAACCTGTTCTGTGAGGTTGGAGACTTGGGTGGCCAGGGTCTCAACGGCATGTCGAGCAGCAGACAATTCCTGCTCGTGTCTGCCTAGCATCGCTCCCTTGATCCCGACGGCTGAGTGGAGAGGATCCGAAGTCGCTGGGTCCATTCTTGGTCGGATTCTTCTGTTACGGTGAGTTAATGAGGACCCAAAAGCGAACTAACTTAAACAGAGCTTCTTTAATAACCAAACATAGGTAGGCTCAGATAGACCGGCAGATTCCGACAGGACAAGGTTACAGCAAACATGACGATAGTCTGGCTCAGGCATGAAACACAACAAACAAGAATCCGACAAGGACAGGAGCAGAAACAGAGAGAGATATAGGGACCTAATCAGAGGGAAAAAGGGAACAGGTGGGAAAAGGGGTAACGAGGTGGTTAGGAGGAGACAAGGCACAGCTGGGGGAAAGATGGGGAGAAAAGGTAACCTAACAACGACCAGCAGAGGGAGACAGGGTGAAGGGAAAGGACAGAGACAAGACACAACATGACAGTACATGACAATGTATCAAAAGTAAATGTAATTGCTAAAATATACTTATTTATCAAAGTATAAATCATTTTAAATTCCTTATGTTAGTAAACCACACAGCACCATTTACTTTTTTTATTTGTTATTTTTTGACATTTACAGATAGCCAGGGACACACTCTGACATCATTACAAATGAAGCATTTGTGTTAAGTGAGTCTGCCAGATCAGAGGCAGTAGGGATGACCAGGGATGTTCTCTTGATAAGTGTGTGAATTTGACTTTTTTTTACCTGTCCTACTAAGCATTCAACATGTAACGAGTACTTTTGGGTGTCAGGGAAATGTCTGGAGTAAAAAGTACATTTTCTTTAAGAATGTAGTGAAGTAAAAGTAAAAGTTACAAAAAATATAAATAGTAAAGTACAGATACCCTATAAGACTAATGTAGTACATGAAAGCATTTTTACTTAAGTACTTAACACCACTGATATTCCTTTCACCCAGTGACACATTCAATACCGCCTGCACACTCTTGGATGCATCTAGCTGATCTAGGTTGTAATAAATAGTCCAACAGTTGCTAACTAGAGTTTCTATAGGACAAATGCAGGTATGTTTATCCCTGTTTCCATCCGTTTGCTTCCTTTTAAGAAACGTTCAACAGATTCGGAAGAATTAATACACTCCTGATCACGCACAAACACAACTAGCCGCATACAGGGTGTGTATGTGTGAGCTCTTGGCATTCAAAAATGAAGAGCATTGTCAGATTGTCTGTTTGTAAATTCAGAGAATTTTGCTCTTGGTGCATTTAGAGCGCACACTGGACGCTCTGGCAGAGGATTTGGGGTGATCCAGAGTTCTAACCTCACAACAGCAGTCATGCACCCAAGTTAATTGGCTAAAGTTGGCTAGCTTGCTAGCTACTTCCAGACACAAATGAGATAAGCTGTTATTCTGCGCTCTTGCACACTCAGAGAGAATGCTCTGAAATCGTAGTAGATAGCCAGAGTGAATGTACAAATGCACCCATAAACTGCATGATCACTTTGCTTGATGTATGTATAATGCCTTGACACAATCCTGTCTCGGCACTCTACAGACAATTCCTTCGACCTCATGGCTTGATTTTTGTTCTGACATACACTGTCAACTGTGAGACCTTACATAGACAGGTGTGTGCCTTTTAAAATTATGTAAAATGAATTGAACTTACCACAGGTGGACTACAATCAAGTTGTTGAAACATCTCAAGGATGATCAATGGAAACAGGATGCACCTGAACTCAATTTAGAGTCTCATAGCAAAGGGTCTGAATACTTATGTAAATAAGGTATTTCTGTTTTATATTTTTTATAAATGTGCAATGATGTCTAAAAACCTGTTTTCGCTTTGTCGTTATATGGGGTACCGTGTGTAGATTGATGAAAACAATTAATTTAATCCATTTCAGAAAAAGGCTGTAAAGTAAAAAAAATTGGAAATAGGGAAGGGGTCTGAATACTTCCAGAATGCACTGTAAATACTATCAAATATAGGTATCTCTCTCTCTTTCACGCTTCTTCTTAATTTTGGAACAAATTAATTTGTCTATCACTAGCTAACAGGAGACGATTATCTATCAGGCGACTACTATCTATCACTAGCTAACAGGAGACTATTATCTATCAGGCGACTACTATCTATCACTAGCTAACAGGAGACTACTATCTATCAGGACACTACTATCCATCACTAGCTAACAGGAGACTACTCTCTATCACTAGCTAACTGGAAACTATTGTCTTTCTCTTTTAGTCAACTACTCACCACGTTTTATGCATTGCAGTGCTAGCTGTAGCTTATGCTTTCACCACTAGATTCATTCTCTGATCCTTTGATTGGGTGGAGAACATGTCAGTTCATGCTGCAAGAGCTCTGATACATTGTAGGATGTCCTCTGGAAGTTGTCATAATTACTGTGTAAGTCTATGGAAAGGGGTGAGAACCATGAGCCTCCTAGGGTTTGTGTTGAAGGCAATGTACCCAGAGGAGGACAGAAGCTAGCTGTGCTCCAGCTACACCATAGTGCTACCCTACAGAGTGCTGCTGAGGCTACTGTAGCCCTTCATTGCAAAACAGTGTGTTTTAATCAATTGTTTGGTGACATGAATATATTTAGTACAGTTTTATCTAAAAAGGATAACTCCTCTGAGGAGCCTTCACTGCTTTCCATAGCCTGTAGGCAGACATCTCAGAACATTGCAATTCGAAACAAAAGTTTGCATGGACACCTTTGCTGTGGTTTTAGTGAAGGTAGATGATGCAAACTAGCCACTTGCAATGTAATCATTAAAAATAATCTACACGTTCTCATTCTCGCTAGCTACGCTAGGGTAGTCTATGCGGGGTCGCCAGAAAACGCTAACATCTGGCTTTCAGGGATACAGTAATTTCAACCTAACTTCTGAAAAATGGAAGTAGGGACTCGGCTCAGGCATCTTTCTACGCCTGCTACATTAGGTTAATGCTAAGGCAACAAGGAAATAAGAAGGCGATGTCGCTGGATAAGTTAGTTATGGTCTTCCCTGTTCCGACTCCTCCTCTCTGTCCCAAGTGACGCAGGTACTTGTACAGATGTGTATGCTGAAACATTGGTACATTGTGGGAGACAACCCATCAGTATAAAGAGACTAGATAGTGATAGTGATGCACAAGCTAGGTCTGTTTGAAACATCGCCATCTCCTGGCAGCATTTACTGCCAGATTTAGACGTTTTAAAACCCCAATAGAATTAAAGCTTGAAAACGCCGTACTCTTTTTATCTAAAGTTTAGAATTCCTACCAGGTTTGGGATAGGCTTAAACCAAAAATAACTTTCTATCACTGGATTTGAACTTGCAATTTTGAAATTAGAGGTAGATGCTTAAGTGCATCCACCAACTATGCCCACAATGCCCTAACAAATCCAAAACTGAGTTGAAGGTAACAGTGCTCACTGTTGCCCCTAGTGGCTGGTTTACAAGTAATCTCTAGATGTCTTCAGATATGGTTGGACGTTGAATATGGATGTGTATCATGGGTGACCTGGCTGCATAATTTGTATGATGCTTTTATTTTATTTTAAATCGTTTTGGAGTCAAAGATAATAATTTCAGGATAGTTTTAGTTTTTCAAACAGGTTTTCTTTTCAATTTACTGAATTGTTTTCTTCATGATTAGTTTTAGTTTACTATAATAAGCCTGGTGTGTGTGTATGAATACACGTAGTCTGTTTAATAGGGATAGGAGTCCCGCTAGTGGGACAACTTCCAGTGAAACTGGAGGGCGCGCAATTCAAATAAATAATCATAAATACGATGGATTTCAAACGTCTATGTACATATAAGTGTCTTATATCGGCTTAAAGTTTAAATTCTTGTTAATTAATCTAACAACACTGTCCAATTTACAGTAGGACGACGCCCCAAATCAAAATATTTTTCCACTGGCATGGGTTTCATACATTCACAAATAACGATGAAATATTCCCTTACTTTTTGAAACTCTTCCTCTGATTTGTCATCCAAAGGGTCCCAGCTATAACCTGTAGTGTCGTTTTGTTAGATAAAATCCTCCTTTATAAAAAAAAAGGCTGTTTAGTATGGGCCATCGAATTGAGTAATCCTCTCGTTCAACATGCATAGACTGGAATCTGAAAATCAACAAGTCAAAATACATTTCTATTTACCACTTAGATACCCTAAAATGTAATCAAACTCTAAAATTTCTTACAGAAATAAGTGTGTTCCATAGGAAACCGATTTTAGCAGGTGCGTAATGTCTTCATACATGCGCAAACATGAATTTCCAAGACTGTGTCCTTCATCTAAAACGTATATTTCTTATTCATTTTTGAAGTTACAAGCCTGAAACCTTGAACATAGACTGCTGAAACCCTGTGGATACCATATGAATTGCATCCAGGGAGCTAATTTTCAATACTTTCCTTTGCCTTTCTAAGAGGATGGTCTCTCTCTCAAAACAATTCCGGTTGGTTTGTCTTTGGATTTTCTCCTACCATATTTATTATGTTATATTCTCCTACGTTGTTTTTTAGATTTCTACAAACTTCAAAGTTTTCTTCCCAACGGTACCAATTATATGCATATCCTGGAATCAGTGCCTGAGCTACAGGCAGTTTACTTTGGGAATGTCATTCAGACAGGAAGTGGAGAAAAAGGGGCCTAGCCCTAAGAAGTTTTAAGAATTCCCTCACGAGGCTTTACAACATGCTGTTTTGGAGGTATGCAAGGTCTAGTGATGATCTTCGCTCTGAATCATGTTTCTTTTCAACTGCGGTTTCTTTTTACCCGCAGCGGTGCCCTTTATTAATCTTCCACAGAAACATCCACAGGGATTATGTGATTCCCGCAGAGTGTGGAGGACACAGAAGGACTATGGGAATCAATGGAGTGTCTCTGGCAGGGCAGGTGTGTGCGTTTGTGTTTGTGCGCAAATGTGTGCATCTGTGTGTGTGCCTGCCTGCCTGTCTTCCTAGCTGCCTACGTGTGTGTGTGTGTGTGTGTGTGTGTGTGTGTGTGTGTGTGTGTGTGTGTGTGTGTGTGTGTGTGTGTGTGTGTGTGTGTGTGTGTGTGTGTGTGTGTGTGTGTGTGTGTGTGTGTGT
This sequence comes from Oncorhynchus mykiss, assembly GCF_013265735.2. NCBI lineage: Eukaryota > Metazoa > Chordata > Actinopteri > Salmoniformes > Salmonidae > Oncorhynchus > Oncorhynchus mykiss. The sequence continues at coordinate 30,732,927 of NC_048568.1, forward strand.
GTGTGTGTGTGTTGCTTGTGTGGCTTGTAGAAACAAGTGAGAGAGAGAGAACAGATTTAGGGTACTAATTCTAGAGACTTCAATATTCAGAGAGCAGAATCCCAGACTCCCATATCTCCATAGAACAGCAGACATCAACCTCTCTGCCTCGGCCCTACGGTGTTTATTGAAGGATGATGTTTGGGTCTCAGGGAGGTCAGCCAGATCAATGAGAGAGATAGAGACTTCTGCTCTGCAGTGAATTGAAAATGGTACCTGTGTTGTCATATGAGAAGAACTGAAAATGGCTAACCATTTTGAGAAGTAAGGATAGGAAGGACAGCTTTGTATTAATTTCATATAGAACAGTAAAATTCCAGAAAGAACACTGAGAAATGACTGGAAGGGTTAATTAATGGCTGAATAATGTTGCATGTGATATACGGTATGTTCTGATGTTCTGTGATGATCTTCATTTGGCGCACTCCATTACTAATTCAGAATCAGCTCTTTAACGCTCTTTAAAACAAACTTAGGGAGGAGGCTTCTAATGTTAACATGCATGAAACCAAGGCTTTTACGGTTACAGAAGTCAACAAATGAGAGTGCCTGGGAAATAGGAGTGGTGCTGTGGGCTGCAGGGCCTGTGTTATGAGCCAGAGGAACAGAGGAGGAGTAAGATAAGGATACGGCTAAAAGCTATAAGAAATGATCGTCTAGTGGGTTCGGAACAGAGAGTAAAAGGAGCAGATTCCTGGGCGTGGAAGAATAGATTCGAGGGGCCTCCCGGGTGGCGCAGTGGTTAAGGGTGGCTATGCCACCAGAGACTCTGGGTTCGCGCCCAGGCTCTGTCGCAACCGGCCGCGACCGGGAGGTCGTGTTTCGGAGGACACATGACTTTTGACCTTCATCTCTCCCGAGCCCGTACGGGAGTTGTAGTGATGAGACAAGATAGTAACTACTACCAATTGGATATCATGAAAAAGGGGGTCAAATTTTAAAATAATAATAAAGAAGAATAGATTCAAGGCATAATGTACAGACAGGTCAGTTTGTTATATCTGGAGTACTTCTCCTGTCCTATCCGGTGTCCTGTGTGAATTTAAGTATGCTCTCTCTAATTCTCTCTTTCTCTCTTTCTTTCTCTCTCTCGGAGGTCCTGAGCCCTAGGACCATGCCTCAGGACTACATGACATGATGATTCCTTGCTGTCCCCAGTCCACCTGGCTGTGCTGCTGTTCCAGTTTCAACTGTTCTGCCTGTGATTATTATTATTTGACCATGCTGGTCACTTGAACATCTTGGCCATGTTCTGTTATAATCGCCACCCGGTACTGCTAGAAGAGGACTGGACACCCCACATAGCCTGGTTCCTCTCTAGGTTTCTTCCTAGGTTTTGGCCTTTCTAGGGAGTTTTTCCCAGCCACTGTGCTTCTACACCTGCATTGCTTGCTGTTTGGGGTTTTAGGCTGGGTTTTTGTACAGTACTTTGAGATATCAGTTGATGTAAGAAGGACTATATAAATACATTTGATTTGATTTTGATTCCAGTGAGTAGCTAAGCGAGCTGGAGACATGGAGATTCAGACAGCTAGCTCTGTTCTACTCTCAGATGGTCCTCCCGCGACATCACAATGGAAGAGCCTGTTGTAACCCCCTCGGACGATTACATTGGCAGACCAGTCATGATGGATCGGAAGGGCTCCGTGTCGGCAGTAAAGGGTCCAAACCAGTTGGCAAAAGAGGTATTGTAGCCCAGGAATTGGCTGGTGGACTCTTCGGCTAGCCGGGAGATGGGCCTAGCTCAAGGCCAGCTCAAGGCTAACTGGTGCTTGCTTCGGGACAGAGACGTTAGCCATGAGTAGCCACTCGGATTGCAGCTAGCTAGCTGAGATGATCCGGTGTAGTGGTCCAGAGTTTGCGGTAGGAATCTGGAGATGTGGTAGAGAAAAAGCAGTCCAATATGCTCTGGGTTGACATCGCCCTGTGCAGACTGGCAGGTGTTGACCGAGCTGGGGCTTGCTGGTGTCCGAGTTAACGGTGAAGACCGCTAGCAGTGGCTAACTGACTACTAGCTAGTAGCTAGTTAGCTGGCTAGCATCTGATTGGGGTTCCGGTTCTAAAGTATAAAAATAGCAGATCCGTACCACATTGGGTGACGCGGATTGCAGGAGAGTATAATCAGTCCATAGATGAAAAGTGAGCTATACAAAATATATACGAACAAAACGAGGAATAAAACGATATTATATATACATGGGACAAGACAAAACACACGTCCGGCTGTTACGCCATCTTGGAACAATCATGCCACTGGTGTGGCACCATAGTACATAAATAACAACAAAAAATGATTGCTTTATATTAACACATGGTACTGTGATAACTAATCCATTGAATGAATCCATTCCACATTTTTTCAATAATTTTTCATTGGGTTACATAAACAAATACCACTGCCAGAGAAACATATATCATTTCAATTTGTCCGCTCACTCGCCCACTACAAAAACATAATTGTGTTTATCTCCCATTGGAAATATCGCCAACATTCTAAATAATAATATCCCCATATGAATTTCTTTGCTTTCATTCATTCTATCCAAATGAAAGGAAGAAAAAAGGAATTAACGGGCCAATAACAAACATGCAACAGCTTGCCATAAATGACCCTTGCCATAAATGACCCTTGCCATAAATGACCTTTGCCACAAATGACCCTTGCTATACATTGGAGGCATTACTCCCCCGTATAGAACACACAGTCCATTCAGATTACTCACGGGCCATAGATATTGTTGTTTTGTTTTTAACCGTGGACACACACACACACACACACACACACACACACACACACACACACACACACACACACACACACACACACACACACACACACACATACAAACACATGTTGTATTTGTTACTGTTAATCTAATGTGCCACTGTGGAGTTTGGCTCTCGGATCTCGACTCTGCCCTGAGATCTGCCAGCCAGCCAGGCGGGCATGGAAGACGGGCTGCGTTAGCCAGATCTGCCCTTTCTGGAATACCAAGTAGGTGTTAGGACACTCTGGGGAGTGGGGACACAGAGGCATCTGTGTTGTGCAGCGTGTCATTTCGAGGATTGGTCCCTCATCCTCAGACAGACCAGGAGCATAAGAAACATCACAGTGAAACATGTCCTCTGTTCTCCTGCTCTGCAGAGACGGAGACTGTTCCTAGAACAATGTGTAGGCAAATATAGGCACACACACACAGACACACACGAGTGATCGCACACACACACTCACATGAGCAATCTCACACACACACACACACACACACACACACACACACACACACACACACACACACACACACACACACACACACACACACACACACACACACACACACACGCACAACTAATGACATGCTGTACAAACAGCAGCCATTATCGTCCTCCCCTGGCCAATAGAGAGCTGACAGTGTGCTGGATGTGTTGTACACCATTATCGTCGTCCCCTGGCCAATAGAGATCTGACAGTGTGCTGGATGTGTTGTACACCATTATCGTCCTCCCCTGGCCAATAGAGAGCTGACAGTGTGCTGGATGTGTTGTACACCATTATCGTCCTCCCCTGGGCAATAGAGAGCTGACAGTGTGCTGGATGTGTTGTACACCACGTGAAGATATGAGGGATTTAGCTGCACGCCTGCTCTGTCACTTTCCTAAATTGGTCTCGTTCGCTCTGCAGGTCTGACCCCAGGTTGAGTGACCTTTGACATTTCCCCTCTACTTCAATGAGAAGTAGCCCATGGCTTACAACCTATTTTATGACCAAGCGGTGCTTATGGCGAGGGAGGAGGGTTAGATAGCTAGCACCTCCATCCACACTCACACACAAACACATGCCGAAATGCATCAGTGCTTTTAGAATCTGTTCTATTGAAAATAACCGTTATTGAATCTGTCCTCCTTGTTTTTTGAATGTTATTGATTCACTGGAAAGTCCACATACTTTTCTAACAAGGTCTTAATTTGTTTTTCAGCAAATCAAGGACAAAAGCCAATAGATACTGTGGCCTTGGCAGACCATAGTTGTGTATCTCTGTTATTACCTATGTCTATAGCTATGTCTCAAATGGCACTCTATTCCCTAGGTAAAAATATATCAAAATAAACATTTAATTCATCCTTTATTTAACTAGGCAAGTCAGATAAGAACAAATTCTTATTCACAATGATGGCCTACACCGGCCAAACCCAGACGACAATGAACCATTGTGCGCCGCCCTATGGGACTCCCAATCACGGCCAGTTGTGATACAGCCTGGATTCGAAGCAGGGTGTCTGTAGTGAAGCCTCTAGCACTGAGGTGCAGTGCCTTAGACCGCTGTGCCACTCGGGACACTGGGTAGGTTGGGTAGGTTATTTTCTAAATGTAATCCATTACAGTTACTAGTTACCTGTCCAAAATTGTAATCAGTAACATAACTTTTGAATTACCCAAACTCAGTAACGTAATCAGATGAGTTACCTTTGGATTGCTTTTCCCCAGAAGAGGCATTAGAGGAAGACATAGTGGTCTCTGACTTGTGGTCAGACTTCCCTTTTTTCCATGCTGTACAGAATGTCATTGAGAAAATTGAAAGATTTCATAATTTATTTTTTCCAAAACATCTTTTCTGAATGTATAAGTAATCCAAGAAGTCTAGTCATCTAGTTTTTCAAAAGTATCTGTAATCTGATTACAATATTTTTGCTAACGTAACTGATTACTCCCCAACACTGTTCCCTATATAGTGCTCTACCACTGACCGGGGCCCATAGGGCTCTGGTCAAAAGAAGTGCACTATAAAGGGGATAGAGTGCAATTTGGTAGGCAGCCTATCACTCCCCATGCAGTCCTACTCTGTCAGTGACAGGAGGTGAGCTGATAGAGTTGTCAGTAGTTCCTTTGCCCAGTGGTCTGATAGCATCACTTCCAGCTTTGCTTATCTATCCTGGTCAGGAAAAGACGAGAGACACCACCATGGCATCACCACAATTCAGCAGGACGTGATGTAGCTATCTGATCTGGTGCTGTGTACTGTACTGTTGGGTTGCACAATCAATTCTGGTAACTTTCCCAAAAAGCTTTCCCACAAAAAAAAATATGTTTTCCAGAAATCCTGGTTTGAAGAATCTTCCAACTGGGATTTGTGGAATTGCAGGGAATTTGGGGAAAGTTGCCAGAAATATTCCACCTCGACTGTGTTTCAAGTCTGGAAAGAGAGGGATTCCTCCTGTGTGAGTACTAGGTAGAACAGTAACTGAACTGTGAAAATACTTTTCAGTGGAATGACAATGAAAATGAACATGCTTTGGTTCTTTCACTTCTTTCGTTCATTTGTTCATTCGGTCATTAATTTGTTTGTTTGTTCGTTCATTAATTAATTAATTAATTCATTCATTCATTCATTTATTCATTCATTCATTAATCTATCTATTAATTCAGGTCCATGCACGTGCTGCCAACACTCAAGCTTTTCCAGGATTTATTTGACCACTCTGTATGGTGATTATGTACACACCCATGTTGCTGAATGTGTAGCTACTGTAGAGAGAGAGAGGTTGGAGAGAGAGGTTTGTGGTGAAATGGTCCCCTTCATTGGTGGATAAATGTACCTTATGCATCGTATAGCTAATATTTTTGACTGGGTATTCAGAGCTGAACAGGAGATGGAAACTTTATTTTGATAAATTACCTCATTATGAAGGTCATAGAGTTGTTTGCACGTGTGTGTGTGTGTGTGTGTGTGTGTGTGTGTGTGTGTGTGTGTGTGTGTGTGTGTGTGCGTGCGTGCATGGGTGCTCAGTTTAAGTAAAAAGCATATCTGTCTCATTGAGCATTGTAAAAAAAAAAGAAGGAAAAAACAGTTTGTGACCTTATTCTGTCTGTCTGTGTGTATGTGTTTGTGTCTACTGCCCAGGAGGTTAGTGACACCTTAATTGGGGAGGACAGGCTCATGGTAATGGATGGAGTGGAATGGTATCAAACACATGGTGTCTCATATCAAACACAAGGTTTCACTGTGTTTGATTTCATTCTATTAGCTCCACTCCAGCCATTATTATGAGCCGTCCTCCCCTCAACAGCCTTCACTGGTCTACTGTGTGTATAGTTTTGTACTCAGCTGTTCAGCGTAGCACTCAGGTTTTTCCATTTGCCCACTAGTGAGACGGCTAGAGCTGCTCCCTGCAGCAGATGGCAGAGTTATGCTCGGCAGAGGTGAAAAATAGCCCATTAGCCTCAAAGAAATTAATGTATTTTTCTCTTTAGCAGGCAGCCTTGAATAAACCTGACCAGACTGGGGCTTCTCTCTCACCCTGGTCTCTATAATCAGCCTGTCTGTGTCATATTCCTCAACTCTGTCATGGTTCAATAGTCAGTCTATCTCAACTCCGTAACCAATGTATAATCTACTCTGTGCCAACTCTGTAACCAATGTGAAATCTACTCAATGTTAACTCTGTAACCACTCTATAAGTCCCTATGTCCAATCCATAAGCACTAGGTATTAATTAACTCCCTATTTCCACTGCGTAACCACTATGTTATAACTCCCTATGTCCATCCCATAACCACTATGTTATAACTCCCTATGTCCATTCCAGAACCACGATGTTATAACTCCCTATGTCCATTCCATAACCACTATGTTATAACTCCCTATTTCCACTGCGTAACCACTATGTTATAACTCCCTATGTCCATTCCATAACCACTATGTTATAACTCCCTATGTCCATTAAAGAACCACTATGTTATAACTCCCTATGTCCATTCCATAACCACTATGTTATAACTCCCTATTTCCACTGCGTAACCACTATGTTATAACTCCCTATGTCCATTCCATAACCACTATGTTATAACTCCCTATGTCCATTCCATAACCACTATGTTATAACTCCCTATGTCCATTCCATAACCACTATGTTATAACTCCCTATGTCCATTCCAGAACCACTATGTTATAACTCCCTATGTCCATTCCATAACCACTATGTTATAACTCCCTATGTCCATTCCAGAACCACTATGTTATAACTCCCTATGTCCATTAAAGAACCACTATGTTATAACTCCCTATGTCCATTCCATAACCACTATGTTATAACTCCCTATGTCCATTCTATTGCCAATGCAGTCCATGACACTCAATATAAATATTCGATATCCATTTGGTACTCTTCATATTTTAATTTATTGATATGACTTTCCACACAGACATATGTCACATAGCCTAGTCCTATAGCTTACTGTAACTGCACTCTCAGGTCTGAGCCCCCTCAGAGAACAAGGGAAATTATATTATTTGTACTTGACAACCCTCAATGATACTCAATAAGTCCTTCATCACAATCCAATAAACACTTATTCATGTTCTGGGGCCCTTTCTGACTCTTGGCTGTAATAACAGCATTTAAAGGTTTTCTTTGTACTGTCACTCCCTTTCTTAAACATACTCACTGTTATCCTAAAACATCTAATCAGTTATGTGGAGACAGTTGTGTGTACGCAAATTAATATGCAATCACGATTCGCAGTTTCCTCCAAAGGTCCACTTGTATGGAGCTCTCCATTTTCACTGAGATTCTATGCGACAAACTTTTAAATACCATTTCTATTTGTGGGTTTTTCCATTAGAGAGGAGTACAAAGGGGGATAGAGGGACTTGGTGAATTGTAATACCTTTCTTATTCAATGGGTAAATTGAGAGTGAATTAATGTGGCTGCTATCCAAGAGACTTGACAAGCGTGTCGGGATTAGCCAGAGTTACACTAAGAGCAGACAGCAAGAGGCTGGTTCAGATGGAATTAAACCACCACAAATACAGTACAGATGTACTATCTTAATTTGACCAGTTTTTCATAGAAAGAAAATAATCCTGCAGCATCAAAGATTTGTGAATTATTAAGTCGATTACAATTAATGGAATTTTCAAAGCCTTTTTAGACCTTGAATACACTACAATTTTGCATTTCCTGCTGGGCAGGAAAATGATCTGTGACGACAGAGTGATCAACTTAACATATTATCTGTATGTGGCCCTTGGCAATGTATGTATGTGGCCCTTACAAATACAGTATGTGGCCCTTACAAATACAGTATGTGGCCCTTAAAAATACAGTATGTGGCCTTGTAGTGCCTTGGGTCATATTGGGCAGCAGCTTTGACCATGTCAAAGTTGCATCGCCAACTTTACCATGCTGCCATAATCATGGCAGGACATTCACCATTACAGTTTATACTGGTCATTAAAATACACAACATAGGCAGCAGATGAGACAAACTCTCTTGCGGAAAGGAACCAAGACATTGCAATACTTTTTAGTAAGGCCAGGTGCACTTGACATTTAAAGCTAATTTCCGATTGAGCTGACATTTTCAGCTTTTACTGTTGATGCAATCTCTGGAAACGCAAAAAACATTTTCTTTAAAAGTGACGTTATCAACAGAGCTCTAAGGATTGAATCGCTGCTTAAGTTTGACTTTGCATTTGGGTGTGGTATGAAACTAAAGTAAACATTGTCACGTGCAAAGCAATGGGAGTGGTCAGACCTCTTTAAGCACGCTCCAAAAGGCACGCTTCAGCCTGGTGCAGGTGTACAATTTTGTTTCTGGTGTCCTTTGACAGCTCTTTGGTCTAGGCCATAGTGGAGTTTGGAGTGTGACTGTTTGAGGTTGTGGACAGGTGTATTTTATACTGATAACAAGTTCAAACAAGTGCCATTAATACAGGTAACGAGTGGAGGACAGAGGAGCCTTTTAAAGAAGAAGTTACAGGTCTGTGAGAGCCAGAAATCTTGCTTGTTTTTAGGTGACCAAATACTTATTTTCCACCATAATTTGCAAAAAAAATCATAAAAAATGAATGTTATTTTCTGGATTTTTTTTCTCATTTTGTCTGTCATAGTTGAATTGTACCTATGATGAATATTATTCATCTCATCTTTTTAAGTGGGAGAACTTGCACAATTGGTGGCTGACTAAATACTTGTTTGCCCCACTGTATATACAGTTGAAGTCGGAAGTTTACATACACCTTAGCCAAATACATTTAAACTCAGTTTTTCACAATTCCTGACATTTAATCCCAGTAAAGATTCCCTGTTTTAGGTCAGTTAGGATCACCACATTAGTTTAAGAATGTGAAATGTCAGAATAATAGTAGAGAGAATTATTTCTTTCAGCTTTAATTTCTTTCATCACATTCCCAGTGGGTCAGAAGTTTACATAGACTCAATTAGTATTTGGTAGAATTGCTTTAAAATTGCTTAACTTGGGTCAAATGTTTCGGGTAGCCTTCCACAGGCTTCCCACAATAAGTTGGGTGAATTTTGGCCTATTCCTCCTGACAGAGCAGGTGTAACTGAGTCAGGTTTGTAGGCCTCCTTGCTCGCACACGCCTTTTCAGTTCTGCCTACAACTTTTCTATAGGATTGAGGTCCGGGCTTTGTGATGGCCACTCTTAATACCTTGACTTTGTTGTCCTTAAGCCATTTTGCCACAACTTTGGAAGTATGCTTGGGGTCATTGTCGATTTGAAAAACCCATTTGCGACCAAACTTTTACTTCCTGACTGATGTCTTGAGATGTTGCTTCAATATATCCACATCATTTTCCTACCTCATGATGCGATCTATTTTGTGAGGTGCACCAGTCCCTCCTGCAGCAAAACACCCATACAACATGACGCTGCCACCCCCGTGCATCAAGGTTGGGATGTTGTTCTTCGGCTTGCAAGCCTCCCCCTTTTTCTCCAAACATAATGATGGTCCATATGGCCAAACAGTTCTATTTTTGTTTCATCAGACCAGAGGACATTTCTCCAAAAAGTACAATCTTTGTCCCCATGTGCTGTTGCAAACCGTAGTCTGGCTTTTTTACGGCAGTTTTGGAGTAGTGGCCTTTCAGGTTATGTCGATATAGGACTCGTTTTACTGTGGATATAGATAGTTTTGTACCTCTCTACAAGGTCTTTTGCTGTTGTTCTGGGATTAATTGTCACTTTTCACATCAAAGTACGTTCATGTCTGGGAGATGGACCGCGTCTCCTTCGTAAGCAGTATGACAGCTGCGTGGTCCTATGGTGTTTATACTTGCGTACTATTATTTGTGCAGATGAACGTGGTACTTTCAGGTGTTTGGAAATTGCTCCCAAGAATGAACCAGACTTGTGGAGGTCTACAAAAAATGTTTTATGAAGTCTTGGCTGATTTCTTTCGATTTTCTCATGATGTCAAGCAAAGAGGCACTGAGTTTGAAGGTAGGTCTTGAAATACAGCTACACCTCCAATTGACTCAAATTATGTAATTTAGCCTATCAGAAGCTTCTAAAGCCATGACATTATTTTCTGGAATTTTCCAAGCTGTTTAAAGGCACAGTCAACTTAGTGTATGTAAACTTCTGACCCACTGGAATTGTGATACAGTGAATTATAAGTGAAATAATCTGTCTGTAAACAATTGTTGGAAAAATGACTTGTCATTGTAATGGCTGTTGGTGGAAGGTGGTGAGGACCAAAACGCAGTGTGGTACGTGTTCATGTTATTTTATTGACACTGAACACTAAATACAAAAATAACAAAGGGAATAACCAAAACAGTTCTGTCTGGTACAGACACAAAAACAGAAAACAACTACCCACAAAACCCATGTGGGAAAAAGCTACGGTTCTCAATCAGAGACAATGATAGACAGCTGCCTTTGATTGAGAACCACACCCGGCTAAACAACAAAGAAATACAAAACATAGAACATGAACATAGAATGACCACCCTAGTCACACCATGGCCTAACCAAAATAGAGAATAAAAGCCTCTCTATGGCCAGGGCGTGACAGTCATGCACAAAGTAGATGTCCTAAACGACTTGACAAAACTATAGCTTGTTAACAAGAAATTTGTGGAGTGGTTGAAAAACAAGTTTTAATGACTCCAACCTAAAAGTGTATGTAAACTTCCAACTTCAACTGTATATATAGATATATAAAGCATTGTAGACCTACTGCCCCTGCCCAGAGGCCAACTAGGCTGTCATGGCAGCATTAGAGCTCACTTTGCAACGTTTGAGCCCTGGTTAGGATCCCTTTTGCCGCCTTCACTTCTTCCACTACATGTGATGTGATCTAGTGGTGGGAATAGGGCTGTTACAGTGACTGAATTACTGCCACACCAGCGTTCACCAGTCATGAAGGCAGTCAAATTCCACGTGACCATTTAGTCACGGTAATTAGGTGTTACGGTGCGTGAATGAGGACCCAAAAGCGAATCAACTTAAACAGAGCTTCTTTAATTACCAAACATAGGTAGGCTCAGATGGACCGGCAGATTCCGACAGGACAGGACAAGGTTACAGCAAACATGACGGCAGTCTGGTTCAGGCATGAATGACACAAACAAACAAGAATCCGACAAGGACAGGAGCAGAAACAGAGAGAGATATAGGGACCTAATCAGAGGGAAAAAGGGAACAGGTGGGGAACGGGGTGAATGGGTAGTTAGAGGAGACAAGGGACAGCTGGGGGAAAGCGGGGGAGAAAAGGTAACCTAACACGACCAGCAGAGGGAGACAGGGTGAAGGGAAAGGACAGAGACAAGACAACATGACAGTACATGACAGTACCCCCCCACTCACCGAGCGCCTCCTGGCGCACTCGAGGAGGAAACCTGGCGGCAACGGAGGAAATCATCAATCAGCGCACGGTCCAGCACGTCCCGAGAGGGAACCCAACTCCTCTCCTCAGGACCGTACCCCTCCCAGTCAACTAGGTACTGATGACCACGGCCCCGAGGACGCATGTCCAAGATTTTACGGACCCTGTAGATAGGTGCGCCCTCGACAAGGATGGGGGGGGGGGGGGGGAAGACGAGCGGGGGCGCGAAGAACGGGCTTTACACAGGAGACATGGAAGACCGGGTGGACGCGACGAAGATATCGCGGAAGAAGAAGTCGCACTGCGACAGGATTAATGACCTGAGAGATACGGAATGGACCAATGAACCGCGGGGTCAACTTGCGAGAAGCCGTCTTAAGGGGAAGGTTCTGAGTGGAGAGCCAAACTCTCTGACCGCGACAATATCTAGGGCTCTTCGTTCTACGCTTATTAGCAGCTCTCACAGTCTGCGCCCTATAACGGCAAAGTGCAGACCTGACCCTCTTCCAGGTGCGCTCGCAACGTTGGACAAAAGCCTGAGCGGAGGGGACGCTGGACTCGGCGAACTGAGATGAGAACAACGGAGGCTGGTACCCGAGGCTACTCTGAAAAGGAGATAGCCCGGTCGCAGACGAAGGAAGCGAGTTGTGGGCGTATTCTGCCCAGGGGAGCTGTTCTGACCAAGACGCAGGGTTGCGAAAAGAAAGACTGCGTAAGATGCGACCAATAGTCTGATTGGCCCGTTCTGCTTGACCGTTAGACTGGGGGTGAAAGCCGGAAGAGAGACTGACGGAAGCCCCAATCAAACGGCAAAACTCCCTCCAAAATTGAGACGTGAATTGCGGACCTCTGTCCGAAACGACGTCTGACGGAAGGCCATGAATTCTGAAAACATTCTCGATGATGATTTGTGCCGTCTCTTTAGCAGAAGGAAGCTTAGCAAGGGGAATGAAATGAGCCGCCTTAGAGAACCTATCGACAACCGTAAGAATAACAGTCTTCCCCGCTGACAAAGGCAGTCCGGTGACAAAATCTAAGGCGATGTGAGACCACGGTCGAGAGGGAATAGGAAGCGGCCTGAGACGGCCGGCAGGAGGAGAGTTACCGGACTTAGTCTGCGCGCAGACCGAACAAGCAGCCACGAAACGACGCGTGTCATGCTCCCGGGTGGGCCACCAGAAACGCTGGCGAATGGAAGCAAGCGTACCCCGAACGCCAGGGTGGCCGGCTAACTTGGCAGAGTGAGCCCACTGAAGAACGGCCAGACGAGTAGGAACGGGAACGAAAAGAAGGTTCCTAGGACAAGCGCGCGGCGACGGAGTTTGAGTGAGTGCTTGCTTTACCTGCCTCTCAATTCCCCAGACAGTCAACCCGACAACACGCCCCTCAGGGAGAATCACCTCGGGGTCAGTGGAGGCTACTGAAGAACTGAAGAGACGAGACAAAGCATCAGGCTTGGTGTTCTTAGAGCCCGGACGATAAGAAATCACGAACTCGAAACGAGCGAAAAACAGCGCCCAACGCGCCTGACGCGCATTAAGTCGTTTGGCAGAACGGATGTACTCAAGGTTCCTATGGTCAGTCCAAACGACAAAAGGAACGGTCGCCCCCTCCAACCACTGTCGCCATTCGCCTAGGGCTAACCGGATGGCGAGCAGTTCGCGGTTACCCACATCATAGTTACGTTCCGACGGCGACAGGCGATGAGAAAAATACGCGCATGGGTGGACCTTGTCGTCAGAGAGGGAGCGCTGAGAAAGGATGGCTCCCACTCCCACCTCTGACGCGTCAACCTCGACAACGAACTGTCTAGAGACGTCAGGTGTAACAAGGATAGGAGCGGATGTAAAACGATTCTTGAGGAGATCAAAAGCTCCCTGGGCGGAAACGGACCACTTAAAGCACGTCTTGACAGAAGTAAGGGCTGTGAGAGGAGCTGCCACCTGACCGAAATTACGGATGAAACGACGATAGAAGTTCGCGAAGCCGAGAAAGCGCTGCAGCTCGACGCGTGACTTAGGGACGGGCCAATCAATGACAGCTTGGACCTTAGCGGGATCCATCTTAATGCCTTCAGCGGAAATAACAGAACCGAGAAATGTGACGGAGGAGGCATGAAAAGTGCACTTCTCAGCCTTCACAAAAAGACAATTCTCTAAAAGGCGCTGGAGGACACGTCGAACGTGCTGAACATGAATCTGGAGTGACGGTGAAAAAATCAGGATATCGTCAAGGTAAACGAAAACAAAGATGTTCAGCATGTCTCTCAGGACATCATTGACTAATGCCTGAAAGACAGCTGGAGCGTTAGCGAGGCCGAAAGGAAGAACCCGGTATTCAAAGTGCCCTAACGGAGTGTTAAACGCCGTCTTCCACTCGTCCCCCTCCCTGATGCGCACGAGATGGTAAGCGTTACGAAGGTCCAACTTAGTGAAAAACCTGGCTCCCTGCAGGATCTCGAAGGCTGAAGACATAAGAGGAAGCGGATAACGATTCTTCACTGTTATGTCATTCAGCCCTCGATAATCTATGCAGGGGCGCAGAGACCCGTCCTTCTTCTTGACAAAAAAAAACCCCGCTCCGGCGGGAGAGGAGGAGGGGACTATGGTACCGGCGTCAAGAGCTACAGACAAATAATCTTCGAGAGCCTTACGTTCGGGAGCCGACAGAGAGTATAGTCTACCCCGGGGGGGGGTGGTTCCCGGAAGGAGATCAATACTACAATCATACGACCGGTGTGGAGGAAGAGAGGTGGCCCTGGACCGACTGAACACCGTGCGCAGATCGTGATATTCCTCCGGCACCCCTGTCAAATCACCAGGCTCCTCCTGTGAAGAAGAGACAGAGGAAACAGGAGGGATAGCAGACATTAAACATTTCACATGACAAGAGACGTTCCAGGAGAGGATAGAATTACTAGACCAATTAATGGAAGGATTATGACAAACTAGCCAGGGATGGCCCAAAACAACAGGTGTAAAAGGTGAACGAAAAATTAAAAAAGAAATGGTTTCACTATGATTACCAGAAACAGTGAGGGTTAAAGGTAGCGTCTCACGCTGAATCCTGGGGAGAGGACTACCATCCAGGGCGAACAAGGCCGTGGGCTCCTTTAACTGTCTGAGAGGAATGTCATGTTCCCGAGCCCAGGTCTCGTCCATAAAACAGCCCTCCGCCCCAGAGTCTATTAAGGCACTGCAGGAAGCTGACGAACCGGTCCAGCGTAGATGGACCGACAAGGTAGTGCAGGATCTTGAAGGAGAGACAGGAGTAGTAGCGCTCACCAGTAGCCCTCCGCTTACTGACGAGCTCTGGCCTTTTACTGGACATGAAGTGACAAAATGACCAGCGGAACCGCAATAGAGACAGAGGCGGTTGGTGATTCTCCGTTCCCTCTCCTTAGTCGAGATGCGGATACCTCCCAGCTGCATGGGCTCAGCACCCGAGCCGGCAGAGGAAGATGGTAGTGATGCGGAGAGGGAGGCGACGGAGAGCGCGAGCTCCTTTCCACGAGCTCGGTGACGAAGATCAACCCGTCGCTCAATGCGAATAGCGAGTTCAATCAAGGAATCCACGCTGGAAGGAACCTCCCGGGAGAGAATCTCATCCTTTACCTCTGCGCGGAAACCCTCCAGAAGACGAGCGAGCAAGGCCGGCTCGTTCCAGCCACTGGAGACAGCAAGAGTGCGAAACTCAATAGAGTAGTCTGTTATGGATCGATTGCCTTGACATAGGGAAGACAGGGCCCTGGAAGCCTCCTCCCCAAAAACAGATCGATCAAAAACCCGTATCATCTCCTCCTTAAAGTCTTGATACTGGTTAGTACACTCAGCCCTTGCCTCCCAGATTGCCGTGCCCCACTCACGAGCCCGTCCAATAAGGAGAGATATGACGTAGGCGACACGAGCAGTGCTCCTGGAGTAAGTGTTGGGCTGGAGAGAAAACACAATATCACACTGGGTGAGGAACGAGCGGCATTCAGTGGGCTCCCCAGAGTAACACGGCGGGTTATTGATTCTGGGCTCCGGAGATTCGAAAGCCCTGGAAGTGGCCGGTGGATCGAGGCGGAGATGGTGAACCTGTTCTGTGAGGTTGGAGACTTGGGTGGCCAGGGTCTCAACGGCATGTCGAGCAGCAGACAATTCCTGCTTGTGTCTGCCTAGCATCGCTCCCTGGATCTCGACGGCTGAGTGGAGAGGATCCGAAGTCGCTGGGTCCATTCTTGGTCGGATTCTTCTGTTACGGTGCGTGAATGAGGACCCAAAAGCGAATCAACTTAAACAGAGCTTCTTTAATTACCAAACATAGGTAGGCTCAGATGGACCGGCAGATTCCGACAGGACAGGACAAGGTTACAGCAAACATGACGGCAGTCTGGTTCAGGCATGAATGACACAAACAAACAAGAATCCGACAAGGACAGGAGCAGAAACAGAGAGAGATATAGGGACCTAATCAGAGGGAAAAAGGGAACAGGTGGGGAACGGGGTGAATGGGTAGTTAGAGGAGACAAGGGACAGCTGGGGGAAAGCGGGGGAGAAAAGGTAACCTAACACGACCAGCAGAGGGAGACAGGGTGAAGGGAAAGGACAGAGACAAGACAACATGACAGTACATGACATTAGGCTTCTCCAAGCTCTGATAATCTTTAGTAGCTTGCCAAACTTGCTAACTATTGTCCCGCTAATCACTCTGACATCAATGCAAATGTATTCGCAAATCTAATCAAACACTTCATGAGAGCCTATGAGCTCATGTTGCTCAATATTTCTATAGGCTATGCAATAGTGGGAAAATCATCCTCCATTCGCTGTTTAAGTGCATAGATGACATGTATTTTTTCCCCTGCCCCTGTTTTGATACAGGTGCGTGATAATGGACCATTTTAAATCAAAACAAAGTTCACACATATATTATTTAGTGTATGTAAAGACAAGGTTAAATCAAGAATAGTCTGATAGTTGACAATATTAACCTATCACTTGTGAATTATATATTACCACTTCTGAATGATGCCTAGCATAAGGCAAGAAACAATGTATTTTTTGTTGTTGACTTTTTCTAATCATAGCCTAGCCCATAGGCCTATATGTTTTGATAAAGTTTGTATTACAACTAAAGTGGCCAAATAACTTCTTAATATTAAGCACATTAATATATTTTACAAAGGGTGTAGAGCCTAACTGGGGCGGCAGGGTAGCCTAGTGGTTAGAGCGTTGGGCTAGCAACAGGCAGTTAACCCACTGTTCCTAGGCCGTCATTGAAAATAAGAATTTGTTCTTAACTGACTTGCCTAGTTAAATAAAGGTAAAAAATAACTGGTGTACAAAAGCAGCGTGTGAGTTTCAAGTTTAGGGCAGAACATTTTCACCATAAAAAAGTACCTTTATAATAAAAGCATTACATGCAAAATCGCATTTGTGGTCACTTTTGATAATGGTGTTTTCCCACTAATGGAATATTAGTAGCCTACTGCCATGTGTGCATTGCTGTGCTTATAATGTGAAGAAATAGCCTAATAGTTTATCAACATTTTAAGCTAGATGTTCTGATCTGTTGCATCAGACAAGTGTTTTTGTGCTAGTGGTTGTATTCATTTGGGATCTATTGCAGCTCACAACTGTCCCAGACTATGTTTAGAATATTTATTTCTCGCACAGAATAGGTCAACATTTGTACAAAGGCAGATAGTAGATAGACATAGGCCAGCGCTTTTTCTGTTCGTTAGGTCTACTCATCTTGTTGGCTGATGAAAAGTAAATATGGACAGTTCTTCCAATATCTTCAATAAGCACCTCGGAATTGGATAAGGACGCGTGCAATTGTGTGCAATTGTGAGAAAAAGGTGTAGATTCACGTGCAGAGTGCAGCAGGTGTTTATTTTGCCTTCGCAGAAGGCAGGACTCGTGGTCACAGGCAGTCAATAGTCATACACAGGTAGGCAAACAGGCAGGTGAATCCAAACTAGGACTGAAGGCTATAACTGGTTCTCACAAACAAGTTAGGAAAAGGCTTAGTAGAGTCAAAACGAACAATACCTCACAAAGGCACAAATAGATTTTTTATTTATTTTATCTTTATTTAACTAGGCAAGTCAGTTAAGAACCAATTCTTATTTTCAATGACGGCCTAGGAACAGTGGGTTAACTGCCTGTTCAGGGGCAGAACGACAGATTTGTACTTTGTCAGCTCGCTACCCTGCCGCCCAGAATGAACTGAACTAAATAAGGAGCTGATGAGACCAGGTGAGTACCTAACACAGGTGAAATCAATGAACAAAATGAAAGACAGGGCTACGTTCAAGAACACAAAGAAACAGAACACAAGGTTGACTAAGAAAATAAATACAGAACATTAGCCTGTGAGAAAGACGTGATGGAGAGCCATGTGAGTGAGAGGCACTTTGGAGCATGCAGCTTTCAGGGAGAAGGGAATTATAATTATATTCAGCCCAAGGGCACAATGGCCACTAGCCGCAAAAAGCATGGATTATTTAGGGGGCATTACGACCACACAAAGTGGATCCCGCTGGGAAATTAGAGGCATTATCAAGTGCTTGTGAAATTGTGAATGAGAGACTGATGAAGTGTGTACAGCCTGAACAAAAAAACAAAGCAAAGCTCATGTCTTTCATGCTGATGACAATAAAAATGCATTATGTTGTTATTTAACCTTTATTTAACTAGGCAAGTCAGTTAAGAACAAATTCTTATTTACAATGACGGCCTCGGAACAGTGTGTTAACTGCCTTGTTCAGGGGCAGAACAACAGATGTTTACCTTGTCAGCCCGGGGATTTAATCTCGCAACCTTTCGCTTACTGGCCCAGCACTCTAACCACTAGGCTACCCTGCCACTTTACATCATTTTGTTTAACTCAACAGTGCTCTTTTATTTAGATTACCTCTTTACCTTGTATGATAACAGAAACTAAAGTGCTTCTCACATATGTAGTTGTCCTAGTCACAACGCCTCGCCCCTATTTGACCTAGATAGTTTGTATGTTTTGGTATTGCTATTTATTCTACCTGTGCCTTTTTTTTAAATCCATGTTTTAATTGATGTAGTTCTGTCCTTGAGCTGTTCTTGTCTAATAATGTTCTGCGTTGTCATGTTTCATGTTTAATGTGTGGACCCCAGGAAGTGTAGCTGCTGCTTTTGCAACAGCTAATGGGGATCCTAATAAAAATGCTACTTTTATCAATTCATCATTAGAGTCGCATCATTCAGCTTTACAATGTATTAAAAATCCAAACATATGACCCAATGTTTGTAGAACAACAAAAGTTATATTAATAACTCTAAATTAAGCAACTAGGAGTACTTATTTTTTAGTTTACCGCTCAACACAGAATAGTCACATGTGCACAATCACTCAAATAATTTGGAGAAAATATCCTTTCTATTTTATTCAGCTTTGTTCAATTGTATTTTTCATACTATAATAATAAAATAATATAAAACAATGTTAGGGCCTAACATAAGGACAACTCAGAGTATGCTATTATTTTCTTCTGAAATAGACTACATTTTCTTCATATCACGTTTCTTTACACCTGTCTAAAATAAATAATGTACTTATTGTGAAGGTGTGTTGGGTGTAATTACATTGATATAGCTAGTGAACAATGGATAAGCCACAATGGGTGTGACAGATAGAAGCAGTCACTACAGGTGTGACCAAGCCTTACATCAAAGTTGCCTGAAGCTGAATGGAAAGTGCTATTCCCTTCACCAGTTATTTAGTACAAAAATCCTCTGTGACTGTCCAATTTACATAAGTTAACTTACCAGTGTGGACCCAAAACAAACACATTCTACACATTTACAAACTACCTGTTTAAAGTGTTATTCCAACCATGGTGCTCTTTTGTTACTGAAGTGATACATATCAAATAACCTGACAATGATCCACATCATATGGGTAGACAAATCATTTCAATATGTTATACAGCAAAACATAACTAGCCTTTTTTTAGGATGCAAACCAGTAATATGAATCACTGTTGCTCCATCCTGTTCTGATCTAATGAAATGGATGTACGATTTTCTACGGCCTAGAATCAAAGCCTTTCCCAGTCATGAAGGATGAAGCTAGTCCCCATCTTGGCTCTCATTGGTGAAGACTGAACTCAAGTTAGAGGTTATATGTCAGACTCTCCTATACCACTTTGCTCAACATGTTGTACCGCATGCTTTACCATGTTAATCATTACTTAAACATGTATACTACAAACATTTAAAGATAATGAATACATGACTACTAGATACAAATATTCTATTTAAAAGAATTCATACAAAAGTCAAGATTTGGCTATAACATGAGTACAAACAAAGTGAGTGTGTGTATATGTGTGTGTTTGTGTGCGTGTGTGTGTATTATGGTGTTTATTATAATTTCCCATCATATTAAATGTATCCCCATTCCCCAATGAAATTCCTTCAACGATACCAGAAAACAATCAATATTATTTTCTCCAATCTGGCAACCCTCATAAAATTCGACATAGCCTTGCATGAAATGCGTTATGAAAGAAATGGTGTAATGTAGGCTCCACGAAATATGAAATGTGTTATGAAGAAAATCATGTAGACCTACTGTTGCCTACAGGATAAAACAGCCAATCTGACTTTAAGAGCACCAGTATCCCAAAGTATTAAGCAAAAACAAGCACAGAAAACAGTATTGGAATTAATAATTTACAAAACTACGTAGGGCTACTATTATAATTATTTTGGTGACAACCTGGTTGATTAACAATATTTGGTTGTTACCATGTTTATTTTTTTAATAGAAATACATGTTGGACACAAAAAAAGGCAGTTTAGAACACCATTTCCCATCCTAATTTCTCTAACAACTTTCAAAAGATTGTTTAGAAGTTTGCCCCCAAAAAATGTATTTTCCTACGAATTACGTCACACAAAAATACACACATAAAATCTGCTGAATTACTTTTTGTACATATTTGCACAAGTTGAGTGAGATATTGTGTTGCCACAGAGCATTCTCGTTAGCCCAGAAGTAGACTTTCTCTGGTTTCCCCAGAAACCGACCCTATACATGTATTGAATTAGTATGTTACGATGCCTCCCAGACTAGACTATGTGACTGCATGGCCTTTCTATTGAATGTGCAGACAAGGCCTAAGTCCTGGAGGAGATTGGAGAGGACTGGTGATTAAGAGAGGCACAAAGCTAGCCTGGCAGAAGCAGCTGTACAGGATAACCCCAATCATTTCACTGGGACTGAACCATGGTCTGGCCTCACTGATGTTTAAGTCACAGACATATGAACACATTCACTTAAACACACAGGCTGGCAAAATCATGCTCACACACAGGCACAAACAAACAAGCAAAGAAACCCTCTATCACACGTATACATTTTTTTGCATGACAGATTAATGAATTGAGGATGAGTGGTTGGTATGACCTGTACTAACATTACCAGTGTTTATATGTGTTTCCTACTCTCATTTCGCAAGAGAGTGGGTGAGCAGACAACACTATCTACTGTGAGGAACACACTGATTCAAAGGTGCTTCCTCCAAGTTACATAGCTACAGACCATAGAAACCTCTGGCGAGAAGGTGTGGTGTGGTGTGGTGTGGTGTGGTGTGGTGTGGTGTGGTGTGGTGTGGTGTGGTGTGGTGTGGTGTGGTGTGTGTGTGTGTGTGTGTGTGTGTGTGTGTGTGTGTGTGTGTGTGTGTGTGTGTGTGTGTGTGTGTGTGTGTGTGTGTGTGTGTGTGTGTGTGTGTGTGACTGTGCACTCTTGTTTGTGATTTAGTGCTGAAAGCGTAATACAGTTATCATACAGTATTCATATCTGAACCAGATATGTTGTCTGGTTTCATCTTAGGCTTTTCTATATTGAAACGTTCTGAATAAATCACATTACATTTCAGTCGCTTTGTGTCTAAATGTTCCCAAATCCACAAACAATTTCCATGCCAGGCTCAAAGCTATACAGTACAACAGACAGCAAGGACAACATTAATAAGAATCTGAAATGAATTCATGTATTTTGCAAGTAAAACAATAAACTGCAAACAGTGACAGATGGGATGTGTAT
Source organism: Oncorhynchus mykiss (assembly GCF_013265735.2). NCBI lineage: Eukaryota > Metazoa > Chordata > Actinopteri > Salmoniformes > Salmonidae > Oncorhynchus > Oncorhynchus mykiss. The sequence goes on from NC_048568.1 coordinate 30,754,672, forward strand.
GTTTCTGAGTCTACATTTCCAGCTTCCTCCTGATCTTATTTAAATATTGTGAATATAAGCTGCTATCCAGCTGCCTTTCCATAGCACTTTGTTGATTGCAGCGATTCTTGGGAAACAGCTAGGGTCAACTAATCAATAACACTCTAGGTGTAAATGCTAGTGATGGGGAAAAATTGAAACATTTACATATCAGGATATTATTTTTAAAGATATATTGTTTAGACAATACCACTATATTACATTGCGCTAGTCGGCTGTACCTGCACCAAAACTCCAGTATTTCTCATTAATAGCTTGTTCTCTATCTTCTTATTAAATAGGGAGCCAATATGGTTTCAGCACTTATATTTCCATGACTGATCAACAGTATCAAATCAAATCAAATCAAATGTATTCATATAGCCCTTCTTACATCAGCTGATATCTCAAAGTGCTGTACAGAAACCCAGCCTAAAACCCCAAACAGCAAGCAATGCAGGTGTAGAAGCACGGTGGCTGGGAAAAACTCCCTAGAACGGCCAAAACCTAAGAAGAAACCTAGAGAGGAACCAGGCTTTGAGGGGTGGCCAGTCCTCTTCTGGCTGTGCCGGGTGGAGATTAGAACAGAACATGGCCAAGATGTTCAAATGACCAGCATGGTCAAATAATAATAATCACAGTAGTTGTTGAAGGTGCAGCAAGTCAGCACCTCAGAAGTAAATGTCAGTTGGCTTAGGAGTATCTCTACCGCTCCTGCTGTCTCTAGGGAGTTGAAAACAGCAGGTCTGGGACAGGTAGCACGTCCGGTGAACAGGTCAGGGTTCCATAGCCGCAGGCAGAACAGTTGAAACTGGAGCAGTAGCATGGCCAGGTGGACTGGGGACAGCAAGGAGTCGTCATGCCAGATCGTCTTGAGGCATGGTCCTAGGGCTCAGGTCCTCCGAAAGAGAGAATTAGAGAGAGCATACTTAAATTCACACAGGACACCGGATAAGACAGGAGAAGTACTCCAAATATAAGAAACTAAACCTAGCCCCCCGACTCATAAACTACTGCAGCATAAATACTGGAGACTGAGACAGGAGGGGTCAGGAGACACTGTGGCCCCCGGACAGGGCCAAACGGGAAGGATATAACCCCACCCACTTTGCCAAAGCACAGCCCCCACACCACTAGAGGGATATCTTCAACCACCAACTTACCATCCTGAGACAGGTAGCTATCATGTCTCTCTCTTGTCCCTCTACAGCAGACATATGGTGTGTAAAATGTTTGGGACATTGAATCGCAATGAAATCATGAGTCATGAGAATTGTGATTATCACAATACATATCGTATTGGCACATATTGTGTGTGCACGCGCACACACACACACACACACACACACACACACACACACACACACACACACACACACACACACACACACACACACACACACACACATATTGTATTGTGAGGTCCATGGCAATTCTCAGCCCTAGTAAATACCCTTCTGATTGAATGGCCCTAACATGGCCAACTTACACAGCAAATCAGACAAGAGGAGTCTATATCTGATGAATGTACCGTTGTGTCTTCAGGAAGTACATGGAGGAATTATTGGGGGAAGAGAACCTTGGAGGGAGACAAGGGGGGGCCGAGATAAAACACAGGCCTGCTGTATGGGCTTCAAACACTAATGAGGTAAGGGTTTAGGTTAGAGTTAGTATAAGTTGTTGCCTGAAGAGTGGGACTGTTTTATATATCAACAGGGTGATGAATACAAGGTCTACAATGAGATACACCAAAGCCAAATGACTGATTTTCAAAGTAAGTGTTGAGGCCAAAACTGACCTTAGATCAGCCTTCATGGCCCACATTAGCCTCCTCTCCACTTAGGGTCTGACTTGCTATGTATCAGTGCAGTTTGGGTCCCTTTAAATACACTTTAAAGAGGGGAAAATCCTAAACTGACCACAGATCAGTGTCTGTGGCCCAAATCAGCCTCCTCCCCTGTACAAGGTTTTTAATATGCATCAGTGCGGTTTAGAACTGTGAACATGTGTAATAATGACTCAATGGCACACTCAATATGTGACTGGGTGCATTCCTGATGGGCCTATTGACCTGCCTTAAATAACGTTCTGCTTCCTTCATTTACTCTCATACGCTACATATTGACTGTGTCCATCTGTCCATCCTGGTGAAAATACTTGAAACCCTTGTAAGTGAACAGCTAAAATTGTTTTTATTTACTAACTCTATTTCATCAATGTACCAATCGGGCTTCAGGAAGAAGCATAGCACAATTACAGCAGCCATGAAGGTTTTAAATGATCTCACTGAAGCACTTGACAAAGAACAGCACTGTGTCTCACTTTTTATTGATCTCTCAAAGGCTTTTGATACAGTTGATCATGCTATACTAAGGCAGAGATTGTCGAGTGTAAGTCTTTCGGAGCATGCAGTTGCATGGCTTGCTAACTATCTGTCTGATAGAACTCAGTGCACTCAGTTCATGGGCTTATGTCTGTTAAATTGTCTGTCTTGAATGGTGTGCCCCAAGACTCTGTACTTGGTCCTCTCTTATTCCCTATTTATATAAATGATTTAGACAAAAATGTCCAAAATTCACAACTTCATTTTTATGCTGATGATACTGTTATTTACTGTTGTGCCTCGTCTCTTACAAAAGCTTTCCAGAACATGCAAACTGCTTTTTATACTGTTCAACATACTTTGTGTCAATTGAAGCTTATCCTCAATACTGACAAAACTAAACTAATGGTGTTTTCTAATGCAAGAAATAGACCTCTGAACCTGTCAGGGCAAGGAGATTGAGGTTGTAGCCTCATATAAATATCTTGGAATTTTAATTGATGACGGCCTCTCTTTTAAATTGCATATTCAACAACTTACAAAAAAATTGAAGCTGAAATTGGGATTTTATTTTAGGAATAAGGCCTGTTTTTCTTTTGAAGCCAGAAGGAGGCTAGTATCAGCTATATTTATGCCTTTACTAGACTATGGGGATATTTTATATATGAATGCTTCCGCTCAGTGTTTGAGATCAATTGACACCCTTTACCATGACACTTTGAGATTTATTTTAAACTGCAAAACTCTTACGCACCACTGTACTTTGTATACCAGGGTTGGCTGGCCTTCTCTAGTCACTCGTAGGCTCAGTCACTGGTATACTTTTATTTACAAAGCCATTTTGGGTCTACTACCTTTTTATTTGGGCATTTTTATTGTTCAGAAATGTGGTGGGTACTCTCTTTGTTCGCTGGACTTTATCCTGCTAACTGTTCCAAATGTCCCAACTGAATTTGGTAAAAGGGCTTTTATGTACTCTGCGCCATCGTCTTGGAACGCCTTACAAAATACTTTTAAACTGGAAGAACTTGTCCCGATTGGTGTTTTTAAATCACTGATGAAGGATTTTGAGGCTGATTCCCTGACCTGTCAATGTTTTTAATTTGCTGTTTTATACGCTTGTGAATTCAATGGTTTTTACTAGATTACTTGTAGTTTTTCATGTCACAGCCACATCTCTCTATTTACCAACCAACCATCATACTCATTTACAAACCACCTATTGATATGCCATCTAATGAGGGAACTGCACACACACACATACAGACACTCACGCACACTCAGACACACGCACACACGCCAACAGAGACCGTCTAATGTGGGGAGAGTCCAATCTCTGAAGCCTCTGGCAAAGGGCCAGGTATGAATAGCAAATCATCACTGATGTAAAAACGACTTAAGGTAGCAACCGTGGTTAAATAACACACTGTTATTTTATTGTACAGCTGGGATTCATTAAAACACCCAACATCCACCCTGCTGTTATGCTTTACTCTGTTGTTATATAAATGCAGTGGCATAGCCATGAATAGACATTGTGTTCTTGTCCTGTAACACATGGTTGAATTGACATTGTCCTGTGAAAATAAATAAAGTTCCTTTATTTTCCATCCTTTCTTCATTTAGCTATTCCCCTGACCCAGGACAAATTATATTGGTCACATACACTAAAATATAATAGATTAGATCAGTGTCCACCCAATGGCTACAGCACTACTGAGTGGCTCAGTGTTAGGAAGGTGTTTTCTCCACACACACACACAAACATGTACCCACGCACACCCGTACGCACGCACACACTCACACACTGCCCTTCTCAGGTCTGCAGCCCACTGACTCAAACTCTTTCTCATCCTGATGACCTCATGTCGTCTGCACATCCACTAGTCTCTCTTCCGTAGGCCGATCCACAATCAACCCCCAGCCATCCTCTATGTAATTGTGTGGATTGACAAAAAGGCCATGACACTGGTTAGCTGTGATGTCATTACATGCGTCATCCATGGCCTGGAGAAGGGTGGCTTGTTCATGAGGGCACCTATCATATACCTTCCACCACCATGTGGAGAAAAATTCCTCATTCAGGTTAAGGAAAGGAGAGTAATGGGGTGGTAAATTGTGGATGGGCCTGAAACCATGCTTGCACCATTTGAGTATGGTGGAAACTGACATTATCCAACACAATGACATAGGTCATGCCATCAGCTCTACAGACTTGATTTAGCTCATCAAGGAAGGTTACAAGGAGAGCTGCATTATATGATCCAATACGAGGTCTGCATCCCACCACACCATCTTCTGATATCACATGGTGATGTTGGCCCCACTTGGATGGTTGCCCGTTGGCCAATGAAATTTCGACCTCTCCTCCGTTTCATGGCCAGGTTGAAGCCTGCCTCATCCAAAAATAGGAATTTGTGCTGGTATTCGTCAGCATCCAGCCCCATCACCCTCTAAAAATACATTTTGGAAAGATAATTACTGATTACAATGATGGAGAATGTTTCACAACAGGCATCTTGAAACTGAACATACCTGAACATACTCAGTCCTCAGTTGCTTCATTCACTCTGTCTGCATTTCTTTCAAAAGGCACACAGTATAGCTGGTTTAGAGACACCTGGTGCCTTTTCAGCATGCGGGCAATAGTCAGCAATCATATGGCTTCCACATTGTTGACCATGTCGTCATTGTCCAAGGTGTGCTGCCGAATTATGTAAGGCGAATATCATTTCTGGCCAGAACCAAATTGACCACAGCCCGTTCTTGTTGGTCAGTCAGACTTTTGCCTCTGCCTCCTCTATTTGGCCTAGTCTCAATTCTGCAGAGAAAATTACAGTAAGAACACACTTAGTCACATCGCCTACTCTGTGGTACACATTGGCATGCAGTATACAGTCATTTGACAATTGAGAGTAGCCTAATGTTTAGTGCATGCTGAAAACTTACTGCTTCTAATTGCAGAAAGTTCTGATGATTGAGGCCACGGTTGATCTTCTGAGGTTTGGTTGAGTCATTGTAGCTGCCTCAGTCATTGTCCTGCCATGATTTACGACATGGTCTGCAACTATTGCTCGGATTTCTTTGGACACTCTTTGCTGTTGCTGTCGCTGTCTTGGTCTTTATTAGGTACACCTGAGTGTTAACGCAATTAGCCTGCTCCACCGAACAGCGAATCATGTGGATGCCTGCAACTCAATATATAGAGTGTATAGAGTAGAGAGCTTTAGTTGTTGTTCAACCAAACATTAGAATGGACAAGATGTGTAATCTAAGCAACTTTGACCATGGTATGATTGTTGGTACCACACATGGTGGTTCCAGCATCTCAGAAACAGCTGCCCTCCTGGGATTTTTACGCACTACAGTCTCTGGAGTTTACAGAGAATGGTGCGATAAACAAGCGGCAGTTCAGTGGGAAAAAACACCTTGTTAATGAGAGAGGTCAGAGGAGAATATCCAGACTCATAAAATTTAACAGAAAGGCCACAAATGGTGTGCAGAAGGGCATCTCTTAACGTACAACACCGTGAATAATTCAGGCTGTTGTGGAGGCAAAAGGGGGTCCTACCCAGTACTAGATAGGTGTACCTAATAAAGCGGCCGGTGAGTGTACAATAATGTCAAATCTAAAAACATGGTCTGGAAAAGTGGTGCATGGGACCATAAAAACAGTGTCTGATAAAGAATGATGATGAAATATTACATCCATAGATAATGTAGTCCAATTGGTTCATGTTCCACGGTAATTGGTGTCAATGGATCTCGTTATCCTGAAACTTTCATGTCATGGAATATTGTTTGTCAGTTTCCATAAAACTATGCATTAAGAGTAATGTAACAGTTACTCATCATTTTGAGCAGTTGTATCAATTGATAGTTAGATCATTGTAATGAAATGAATAGACAGTCATCTCAGATGTAATGTGTGAATTGCATTTTGAAATGGTAATACTTTGATGATAAGTTGTGTCATTTTGAACAGGTGATTTTAGTTCAATGAACAAATGATCTTAGCTTTATGTGTATTGTATCCAAGCAATTGGAAAAAGTGTTTGATTCAAAATATGCATTTTGATCATCGGTTGTGAGTTTTGTGTCTCGAGTTTCGAAAAATGATATCAAGGTTCTGAAATTAGTGCTAAAGTGATTGTAAAAAACTGTAATAACTTTACCATGCTCAAAGGCATATTCAGTTTGTCCTTTTGTTTTACCCATCTACTAATAGGTGCCCTTCTTTGCGTGGCATTGGAAAAACCTCCCTGGTATTTGTGGTTGAATCTGTGTGAAATTCACCACTCGACTGAGGGACCTTACAGATCATTTGAATGTGTGGGGAACTAAGATGAGGTAGTCATGCAAAAATCATGTTTAACACTATTATTGCACACAGAGTGAGTCCATGCAACTTATTATGTGACCTGTTAAGCAAATATTTACCCCTGAACTTATTTAGGCTTGCCATAACAAAGGGGTTAAATACTTATTGACTCAAGACATTACAAGCTTGTCAATTTTAATTTATTAGTAATAAAACAACAACAAATCAAACACTTTGACATCATGGGGTATTGTGTGTGCCAGTGACACAAAATCGAAATGTAATCTGTTTTAAATTCAGGCTGTAACACAACAAATGTGGAAAATGTCAAGGGGTGTGAATACTTTCTGAAGGCAACAACGAGTGGCCATTGCTGTTGTGAGAGAGAGAGAAGCGCGCCTGAATCGCTCACAGAACTAGAATGAGATTCACTTCCTATGATCGCTCTCCCCTTCTCTGTTCTGATAGACATGAGCCTGCAACTCTCATCTCTCCAGCATTGCACTTCCTCATTTATTTCCTTATAAAACTGTGGGAAGTTTGCTGGCGGTGCCCCAACACCCCTGATATTTTTAAGACATTTGCCAAAGTAATACAATTACTGTTGTCTGTTCAGAAATAAATGAAATTATTCAGAATACAATTTTTTTTTTTTTAAATAGCCTAATTGTGGATTGCGTAGCCCAATCGGGAAGGCAAAGCAAATCTGTGAGTGAACAGCATGCAGCCAAAACAGGCCTTTCGCAATATTTCAAATACAATCACAGGAAAACGCAGATTGGAAAGCAAATGCATCCTGCTGAAAAGAGAAGACTAATCTGCCTGTGGGCTACCAAGTTATAATCTTCCAAATAGGCCTATTGATCGAACAGCATTGTTTACAAAGTAAAACAAGAGAGAGGTAGGCTTTTGGCACGAGTGAAGCGTTCATCACCAGCGAGTGAGCTACACATCATTGGGGGAGTCAGTGAAACTGGAAAGCTTAACAGGACTATAATTTCCTCCTCATATTGTACAATATGTCTCCCCAAACCTAGGTCTAGGCTGCTGATGGATTCAAGACAAGGTTGTTTTTTATTGATCTCAGATTCTCAGTTTGTCAGTGTTAAAGTAGCCTGTCATTTCGATCATTTTTTACCATTTGTGTTGTATTAACAAAGATTTTGCTAATGTGTCCAGGCATCTAATCGTATGTAGAACTGCATGAAATGTCTTTATAAAAGGTCCATGTTTTCCCGGACCCTAGGCTATAAAACATTTCCCCCATATGTGCAACTCATGCAAGTGCCTGTCCTCTACTGCTCTGTGCCAGTAAGCAAAAGCAATGACAATGCATGTACTGTTTTATTATAAAGGTGATTTTTTTTCTTCATGCATTCAGGTACCTCAGATCCCCCCCAGCTCACCCCCTTCTCCGGCTAACCTTTTGTTCCGGCACAGCCCAATTTACAAATGAAGCACTGCACTTAAGAGTGCACAGACAGTCACACATACGCACACACAGATAAAGAGATACAGAGAGAAAGAGAGATCCACACCAACCCCCGTTAACTTGCTGAGCCTGGACCTGACCTCCTCTCACCTAAAGGAGCTCAAATCCTGACGGCTACTCTGTTCTGAAGGTTCACAACAACAGTCTCTCTCTCTCTCTCTCCCTCCCCATGCTGCTCCCTGAACACAGTCCCTGTCTCTCCAGATAGCCCTCCTACAGAAATGAAGATTGCCAGCTACAGTGAGGGAAAAAAGTATTTGATCCCCTGCTGATTTTGTATGTTTGCCCACTGACAATGAAATGATCAGTCTATAATTTTAATGGTAGGTTTATTTGAACAGTGAGAGACAGAATAACAACAAAAAAATCCAGAAAAAAATCATGTTTTATTGATTTATTTGTATTTATTTCACCTTTATTTAACCAGGTAGGCAAGTTGAGAACAAGTTCTCATTTACAATTGCGACCTGGCCAAGATAAAGCAAAGCAGTTCGACACATACAACGACACAGAGTTACACATGGAGTAAAACAAACATACAGTCAATAATACAGTAGAAACAAGTCTATATACGATGTGAGCAAATGCGGTGAGATAAGGGAGGTGAAGGTAAAAAAAAGGCCATGGTGGCAAAGTAAATACAATACAGCAAGTAAAACACTGGAATGGTATATTTGCAGTGGAAGAATGTGCAAAGTAGAAATAAAAATAATGGGGTGCAAAGGAGCAAAATAAATAAATAAATAAAATAAATACAGTAGGGAAAGAGGTAGTTGTTTGGGCTAAATTATAGGTGGGCTATGTACAGGTGCAGTAATCTGTGAGCTGCTCTGACAGCTGGTGCTTAAAGCCTCGAAACATTAATGACTTGGAGAAGATCTGCAAAGAGGAGTGGGACAAAATCCCTCCTGAGATGTGTGCAAACCTGGTGTCCAACTACAAGAAACGTCTGACCTCTGTGATTGCCAATAAGGGTTTTGCCACCAAGTACTGAATCATGTTTTGCAGAGGGGTCACATTTTTGACATGCGTTTTTCTGGATTTTTGTTGTTGTTATTCTGTCTCTCACTGTTCAAATAAACCTACCATTAAAATTCTAGACTGATAATTTCTTTGTCAGTGGGCAAACGTATAAAATCAGCAGGGGATCAAATACTTTTTTCCCTCAATGTATCAGTGCAACATCCCTGACTGAATGACTGGATGTCCTGCCAGACACTACACTGTATGAGAATGGTAAACCACGCTTTGTTTCATATCTGTCCCCAAACTCATCTGGCTAATCTTCCATGACCTTATGAGGGCAAATACAGTGTGATATTGGGATATGAGCATGGAGGTGACCAAGCACACAGGACACAGGTAAAGCATGTGTGTGCGTGTGTGTGTTTGTGTATGTGTGTTTGTGGCTATGTGTGTGTGTGTGCCTGTTCGTCTGTCTGTTTGTGTGTGTGCGCGTGTGGGTGTTTGTGCGTGCATGTCTGTGAGTGTGTGTGCGCTAAGTGTGTGCGTGGCTGTTTGTGTGTGTGTGTGCCTGTACGTCTATCTGTTTGTGTGTGTGTGTGTGTGTGTGTGTGTGTGTGTGTGTGTGTGTGTGTGTGTGTGTGTGTGTGTGTGTGTGTGTCTTTCTGTGTGCAGGTTATAAATGTTTATTGTCCCAGAGATAATTCTGAAATTGCGTTGGGATGAGAAAGAGTCACATGGGCATGCAGGCTGAATATTGGATTTTGCAAAAAGTCAATAGAGGGCTTGATCATTAAAGTGAATAAATATTCTCTCCCCCTCAAACCTGTTCCATGTCTTGTATTTTCATATGGCTTTGGCTGGGGCATTTTTAGTTATTTACAGTATTGTGCTGACACATACTCTTCTGCCGTGTGGTCTCCCTTATGAAAAAGAAAGATGGAAAGATGGCAATAGCGTACAGACAGCTCTATCAAAACACATGACTTTTCCCACTCTTTCTCTCCTCCTCCTGAGTCTCCAAGAAAATATTCAGAAATACTGTACATAGTTTCTGTCAAGGGTGTTTTGCAAGAGCTGGACTTGTGAATTGAATTCTATAATTTTCCTTGAGGTTACATTTCAGTTAGTCTATATAGCAAGTAGTAGATATGGTAAGAATGGGGTTTTGCAACGTAAGCTACAGTACATGTTTTAACATCCACCTCACACTCTTCAGAGTCCCCTTTGATTTTCAGACATTTCATTTCAGACAAGTTTGATAAATTGTCCAAATCTTTCAACTAGCAATTAGAAACCCACCAACATACAGGTAACTGCCAAAATAAAGGAAACACCGACATAAAGTATCTTAATAGGGTGTTGGGCCACCAGGAGCCATAACAGCTGAAATGTAACTTGGCATAGATTCTACAAGTGTCTGGAACTCTAGTGGAGGGATGCGACTGCATTCTTCCATTAGAAATTCTAGAATTTGGTGTTTTGTGGAAAATGCCATCTCCAGACAGAATGATCACTAGAAATAGACGTTGATTTCTGATGTTTGAAAAGGTCTGTGAGAAGCATGGACTCTACAAGTTGTTGAAAGCGTTCCACAGGGATGCTGGCCCATGTTGACTCTAATGCTTATCACAGTTGTGTCATGTTGGCTGTATGTCCTTTGGGTGGTGGACCATTCTTGATACACATGGGAAACTGTTGAGCAGGAAAAACCCAGCAGCATTGCAGTTCTTGGCACAAACAGGGCACATACCATACTCCGTTTCAAGGCCCTTGCGTGTTTTGTCTTGCCCATTCACCCTCTGAATGGCACACATACACAATACATATCTTAATTGTCTCAAGGCTTAAACGTCCTTCTTTAACCTGTCTTCTCCCCTTCATCTACACTGATTGAAGTGGATTTAACAGGTGACATCAATAAGGGATCGTACTGTAGCTTTCACCTGGAATCACCCGATCAGTCTTTCATAGAAAGAGCAGGTGTTCTAAATGTTTTGTACACTCAGTGTACACCTTCTTCTACACTCACACCAAAAATGACGCTCAGAGCCAGAGTGCGCTACTTAGACCACTGCGATACGGCAGTTCACAATGCTTTAGCAAGCCGCGAGAATACTGAAAATACTGAGAATACTGAGAATACTGATGATACTGAGAATACTGATGATACCTGATGATAATAGTGCGTTGTTTTTTAATGATATTGTTTTAAGCCTTCCCCAAACCATAGCCCTAACCTCTGAATTGTTTCTGTTTTAACCCTGTAACCATGCAGAAATGCGACAAAAATAGACTCACCAATAATACGTTGAATTTTGAAGGGAAACTATGAGATGTTGTTGCTACAGAATCTCCTGTAACTGTTCAATTGGGTTGAAATCTTGTGACTGAGACGGTCATGGCGTATGGAAACATCGTTTTTATGCTCATCAAACCATTCATAGCACCTCTTTAAACCTAATTCCACTGATGTGCATCAGCCTCACATTCCAGTATCTCTTATCATTCCCTTCAATGACCACTGAGGTGGTGACTGTGCTGCTGCTGGTAGGCAATGGTACATCTCCTATCTGTCAGTTCATTGAGAATATACGTATCTCCCCCTCCATTTGCAGCTCCTCAATGTCTCTCATTATTTACCGAACAGCAAGCCTCTAAACCCAGACAGACAGGAGGGATCTGATTTGTATTCTTTTACGCCTGTGCAGTGAAGGGAGTGGACTAAGTGTGTGTGTGTGTGTGTGTGTGTGTGTGTGTGTGTGTGTGTGTGTGTGTGTGTGTGTGTGTGTGTGTGTGTGTGTGTGTGTGTGTGTGTGTGTGTGTGTGTGTGTGTGTGTGTGTGTGTGTGTGTGTGTGTGTGTGTGTGTGTGTGATTTCATCCAATTACATCAAATCCCGAATTGCAACTATGAGATCAAGTTGCAGTGTGTGTGTGTGTGTGTGTGTGTTAATGCATCTATGTATGTTTAAATGTGCATGCTCTCCTCCCTTCTAGTAGAGGAAGCAGTAAAGACAGTTCTATTCTCCACGCCGGCTATGACAAAACCAAGTGAATTATTTTATTTATGAGGGAGGGTGGCGAGAGGAGCGAGCGGTGAGACTTAGCATTGTTACTTACCCAGCTATTAACACAATGGATAGGGCTGGGTAGCGCTGTCCTGGATTGATTACACTAGAGATAAGACTTAAGCTCAGGCACACAAACACACACACACACACACACACACTTATTGGAAACTAAAATCCCATTGTAATGATCTGATGATGGCATAACTGATCGTGAAATGGTTTGTTATGAGAAAGAGAATTACAGGACTCTAAGGGTCAGTTTGGCAACATGTATCAGCTTTAATATTACAGACAGAAGCCACAATCTATCAATGTAATTGTCTGCATCTTTCCCAATCCCCCATATATATATTTGTTTTTGTAAATATATATTATTTTAAATATATATATTTTTTTATAAAATATATTTTCCTTATTTATTATTTTACCCTAACCCTATCACCCCTCCCCTAACTGGAGTAAAATATGTAGCCTTTATACTTTGTATTCCCCAGGAAAGCCTGTATAGCCAGTATTGAGTGAATATGGCCCTTAGTCTCACCAAACCATTATAGAGAGTCAGATGTAGATCATGTGTCACGTTTACAAAAGCAGTAGTCATGAGGCGGGACATACTGTATAGTGTGTTATACGCTGGCTCGCTATAAAAGCCATTGTATGACCACAGAGCTTAGATGGCTGTACTGTCTCATCCCAATAGTTTATGGGCCAGGCGACTGTTATGGAGACTACAGGCCTATCTGATCCTACTGGGCAGTGGAGTACAGTTAGGATGAAATGCAGTGGTCAGGCCTCAGTGTGTGTGTGTGTGTGTGTGTGTGTGTGTGTGTGTGTGTGTGTGTGTGTGTGTGTGTGTGTGTGTGTGTGTGTGTGTGTGTGTGTGTGTGTGTGCGTGCGTGCATTAATTATTATCCAAACGTGAAGCCCCCCAGAGCCTGTTAGAGCAGATGCAATCAGGCTCCACTGTAAGCTGCTGAAGCGACATTTTACTAAAACCCTCTACAAATCAGCTGGCTAGTGCTAGCTCAAACACGCCATGACACCTCATAGCCATCGAAGTGGGTGACGATGTCACTGTGGACTAAGGGGTCCAGTTTAGACTGGCTTTTCAATTAGCCTACCGATAGTCTTTCTTACTTAGCCGTGAGTCTTGAAGCAGGTACATTAGACTACTACAGCGGATGGGAAAGTGGTTCCAATGGCTCAGTCCATTAGAGCATAGTGTTGTTTGCAACATAATATTTGTGGATGTAGTTTTCAAATATGCTTGATCATATGCTGTAGTTGCAGTTGGGGTCGGTGCCATTTAAGATGAGGGAGGATGATAAAAAAAATTATGAGCATGGCCTTATTTCTATTACAGATAACTTCCATTCATATTCCATTCACCCAGCTCAATGTAACTTTGATAGGTTTAGACTACTCCATGATACTAACATTTTCCCTATACCCATCATGAAGTTGCTACAACCTGGCCTATGAATGAAAGTTTACAACATAGGTGAACAGGTCGAGATAATTTTAAATAATCAGGGTCACAGACAGTGACACATTCAATACCGCCTTGCACACTCTTGCCTGTATCTAGCTGATCTAGGTTGTAATCGTTAGTCCAACAGTTGCAAATGTGAGTTTCTATTGGACAAATTCAGGCATGTTTATCCCCATTTTGTTCCATTTGCTTCCGTTTTAGAAACGTTTTTCAAGTGAATCGGTGGAATGAACACACCCCGGATCACACGCAAACACAGTTCACTTTCATAGCAGCCACATAAAAACAGCATGATCACTTTACTAGTTGTATATATAATTCCTACTCGCAACTATCTACACACTCTCCTCCTCTCACCGTTTCCCTTCGCTTGTGAACTTCAGTGCATAATACATCAGCTGTCTGTGACCATGCAAACAAATCCTTTCCAGGCCAAACCATCTCATGACTGCTAACCACTACACACAATATACGTCATTGTCACGTCATAGTCAACTAGAACTACTACAACTAACACGTTAGTAAACCCGTTACAATCATGCAGTACAGTGTACAGTCAGAAAGCAGTTTAGCAGTTACACCGGCTACCCCGGTGGCAATAAATTAATAAAGCCAAAAGCTTACCATGACTTGACATAGCTAACATTGCATCCCTCTCTGTTTGAGCCAGGTGGTTAATTTTTTTCCTAAATGTTTTATTGAATATTAAAAAATGCAATCTACCTGTAGTGAAGTCACTCAACATTTACATTACATTCAGTCATTTAACCGTCTCCCCTCCAGAGCAACCTACAGAAGCAACTAGGGTCACCAAGGGCATGTCAACAGATCTCCCACCAAGTCAAAAAGGGGACCCGAACCAGCGACCTATCGGCCACCAACCCAAGCTCCCAACCGCCAGGCCACCAACCATCCAAGATCCTCCCACAGTTCCCCAAGAGCTAGTCCTCAACCACCCGAGACCCCCCCCCCACAGTCCCCGCCCTGAAAATAATGATAATAATGAATAACTTCCCCCTCCATTCCCCACCCCAAGACCCGTTTGAATGTGAGCGTGTGTACTAACCCTAGCTGTAGCTTTTGTTTTCAGTACTAGATTAATTCTCTGATCCTTTAATTGGGTGCATGTCAGTTCATGCTGCAAGGGCTCTGATAAGTTGGTGGACATCCTCCGGAAGTTGTCATAATTACTGTGTAAGTATATGGAAGGGGGTGAGAACCATGAGCCGCCTAGGTTTTGTATTGAAGTCAATGTACCCAGAGGAGGACAGAAGCTAGATATCCTCCTGCTATACCATGGTGCTACCCTACAGAGTGCTGCTGAGGCTACTGGAAACCATTGCAAAACAGTGTGTTTTAATCAATTATTTGGTGGAGTAAATATATTTAGTATAGTTTTATCTAAAAAGGAATACTTTTTCATGTTTCACTATTTTTATTTTTATGAAATTCACTGAGGAGGATGGTGCCCTTTCCTCAGTGTTGTTGACAACATAGGTGTCAGCTATCGTTCCCGTGCCAGTTCGGATATGTAAAATGTATTTTCTTAAAGTTGTCCCCAGTTAAGATAAAAACACCAATTAGGTATTCAGGTCCAGTAAGTGATGAGCTGTTGTTATCGCCACGCATTAACAAGGTTTCTTTCTCCCCAGCTCCTTCATTAACAGGCTACACACACAGTGGGCTGGCACACACAGAGACATGCATCTGGAGCTCAGATAAGAAGATACATAGGCTGTACACACTCCAATGTCTTTGCACGTATACAAAGACACGTAAACAAAAACATGTATACGAAGACCTTTCTACTGATTTGACACACTCATGACACCTACAGATCCACACAGCCTTGTCCTGGCATGCAAAAGAAGACATGAGAAACTACAAACACTGCATATTGGCACAGACAGACACACATCCATAGCTGAAACACTACAAACATCCCTGCCGGCAGGTCTTTCCTTTATTGCACAGCTGGTTGTGCTTCAACCTCACCACTGAATGTCATTGGGCCTCAATGTATTTTTTACCAGGTAAGTTGACTGAGAACAAATTCTCATTTAGAGCAATGATCTGGGGAATAGATTATTGGAAGGTGGGGATGATTAGGTGTCTGTGATGGTATGACACCAGTGTTAACACCCCTACTCTTACAATAAGTACCATGGGATCTTTAGTGAGTCAGGACACCAGTTTAACATCCCACCCAAAAGACAGAACCCTACACAGTGAAATGTCCCCAATCACTGCCCTGGGGAATTGGGATACTTTTTTTAGACCAGAGGAAAGAGTGCCTCCTACTGGCCCGCCAACACGACTTCCAGCAGAATCTGGCCCTCCATCCAGGGACTGACCAGGACCAATCCTGCTTAGCTTCAGAGGAAAGCCAGCAGTGGGATGCAGGGTGGCATGCTGGTGTCTTAGACATGATAAGTATCCACCGCTCTACAGCAGAGAGCACACATCCAGGCCAGATTATCCCTCATTCTGTCCAGGCTCATGCCATGTGCCAAGACTACTAGAGAGACCAGAATCATGAGCTGGAAATGTCTTGTAGCGTTCATGGACATAAATGAGAGACTGAAGCAGAGAGAATTCACTAAAGCTGCTTGGACACCACATGTTTTTAGCCTAATCTATGGGCTCCCAATCAGCTCGTGGCACATTTTTCCAAAATCGGAGGAAATCAGAGCAAACTCTGAGTAAAACGTAACGCCGCAACCCATAAGTGTGAGCACTTACCCCATTTGAAGTTGATGGCTGTCACAAGCTCCTGGCACTCTGTCCTGATCATTTTCAAACATGTTCAATATATTCTGCCTCAAATTGGCCATGATCGCCAAGTGTGCACAGTGCTCAGAGCAGATGTGAGTCATTTCCCACCGTCAGCCAATCAGCATCTCCGAACGATAAAGGTTCTCTTCACTACCTCACAAGTCATCACTCACACACGCACGCACGCACGCACGCACGCACACACACACACACACACACACACACACACACACACACACACACACACACACACACACACACACACATATTTGAGCTAGCTGGTCTGTTGGTCTGTTGGTCTATGTTACAAGTTACATTTAAACCTGTTCTTACTTCAAGTTCTTTCTGCAAAATCCCCACATTTTACGGCATCTGCATCTGATCCCCATAGGTGCGGTAAAGAGGTCAATAGAACCCGACGAAATCAATGGAAATGCAACGGAAACATGTTGGTGAAAGATGCTGCTGGGGAAAGATCCTGAATCTCCTCATTGCCTCCCAGCAAAATGTGCCTGCCTTTAGGCTATTGGTTATCTGTGTATTTCACACTATGCTGAGGTAAACATCGGCGTAAAATGCTTCTATGGATGTCAACCCCAACACATGTTCATGTCATCGTCACCAATCAACTGCATTACAGTTAAAAAATTACTGACTACCACCACTGATTTCTGTATGCTAGCTATGCTACCATTTTATACGGACAGGAGTTAGCATTTAGCAGTCACTTCTTCTAAATCTGAAAAATACTTCTAAACTTCTAAATGTTATGTAGCACAAAGAGACAAATATATCAAAATCAGGCTTTAGTGACCACGCTGTGGGCCAGTCGTGATGGATTTCCACTTTGTTCTATCAGATCTGTTGAATGTGCACCAATTTGGCATCCGTCTTCCTTCCCCCACGGTTTGCGTTCCATTGACCTCTTAACCACATCGATCAGTTTCATGGGAATATGCATTTCGATCTTATTCTTCTTGAATGACGTAGGCTAAGTAGCTAACTACTGTTAAATCGAATTGTAGAGCAGAGGAAGCAGTTAAGAAGCTACACTTCCACTTTTGTTTCAATAAAAGCATATTAAGCCTAGTGGTATGGGCTGTGAAGTTCTGGCTTCATGATAAAACGTGTTGGACCATTCAGCACAATCATAACAAAATGTCATAAGTAGCCTAATTCCGTGGTGTTTTTAGTCCAACCGTAGAACCTAATGTTTCACTATGCTATTATATTCGGTTTGTTATGTAGAATACTAATGAATCGTCAAGAGATCTTATGAGACATTAATTCAACTCTAATCTTAACTTTATTAAACAAGCACCATTCTGAGGCTGCACTGCGCCCCTGATAACAATGCACATAAAGGAATGCAGCATCTTCCTCGGTTGCCATGATGATATCCTTACTACACATGTGCAAACCGGCACAGCAAAATGATAGCCCGATTCTGTCACGATTGTCCAATCCTACTGAGCCTGTAGACCCATGTTTTGTATTTCAGCCCTAAGCAGTAGAATCACATTAGTGTCATTATGAGAGATGGAGGGAAAGGATCTGATTGTGAAAGATTGACTGAACATAATTTCCCATAAGTCCCAGGAGTAAGTGGCCAGAATTAATACATTATAAAACAATCAGAATCCTTAGAATGAGAAACCAACCAACCGAAGCGTTATCCAATCATCCTCTTCTCTTGCGAACCCGACCAACCATATCCCTCTCAATAAGGGCTCAGCCTATCCAGTATCTCAACCACCCCTGACCTTGAATTGACTGCTCATGACCAGACGTCAAAAGTAAGGAAATAAACATTTTTCTCCGATTTTTTGCACCTGGATAATGTGGTGTTTCTCCCTCCCTCCCTCCCTCCCTCCCTCCCTCCCTCTCTCCCTCTCTCCCTCCCTCCCTCCCTCTCTCCCTCTCCCTCCCTCCCTCCCTCCCTCCCTCCCTCCCTCCCTCCCTCCCTCCCTCCCTCCCTCCCTCCCTCCCTCCCTCCCTCCCTCTCTCCCTCTCTCTCTCTCCCTCCCTCCCTCTCTCCCTCTCTCCCTCTCTCCCTCCCTCCCTCCCTCCCTCCCTCCCTCCCTCCCTCCCTCCCTCCCTCCCTCCCTCTCTCCCTCTCTCTCTCTCTCTCTCTCTCTCCCTCCCTCCCTCCCTCCCTCCCTCCCTCTCTCCCTCTCTCTCTCTCTCTCTCTCTCTCTCTCTCTCTCTCCCTCCCTCCCTCCCTCCCTCCCTCCCTCCCTCCCTCCCTCCCTCTCTCTCTCTCTCTCTCTCTCTCTCTCTCTCCCTCCCTCCCTCCCTCCCTCCCTCCCTCCCTCCCTCCCTCCCTCCCTCCCTCTCTCCCTCTCTCTCTCTCTCTCTCTCTCTCTCCCTCCCTCCCTCTCTCCCTCTCTCCCTCCCTCCCTCCCTCCCTCCCTCCCTCCCTCCCTCCCTCCCTCCCTCCCTCCCTCCCTCCCTCCCTCCCTCCCTCCCTCCCTCTCTCCCTCTCTCTCTCTCTCTCTCTCTCTCTCTCTCTCTCTCTCTCTCTCTCTCTCTCCCTCCCTCCCTCCCTCCCTCCCTCCCTCCCTGGTTTTTCATGCTTCATTATCCAGTGGGTTCCCATTTAATTCTATTACTTTACAAAGCTCAACAATACACAGTGGTGATGATGTTCTCAAAACCCCATTTAACATTTCATTGTGGTTAAACTGAGCTCTCGCCATCAGGTCATTATGACGTGTGGTCTACTGTAGCTCGCTGTGGGCCCTCTGATTTCATTTCACTGAGCAAACAGCGGGACACATTACAGAAATATGTTTTTAAAAGGTCAGTGTTTACTGTCCCAAACTGATTCATGGGAGCGCTGAGGACCACCATATGCCTATTGAGTAACACACAGACAGTGTTCACAGGCAGTGTTATAACACCAAGTAACAAAGACTGTAATTGAGTTATTAAACAGTGCTGATGGACGTAAATGAACTGCTGTGGGTTTGATTCACACATACTGATTATGGAAGAAAGAGTCTGCTGCCAAAATAAATACAAATATTATTACAACGTAACAAGGCCTCTAAGTTTAAAAATCTGAGAAGACTAAGAGGACTAAGACCTTATTCCAGTCTGATAAACCTCTCACGCATGCATCCCCCTGTCCCACTCACACACACACGTAAACGCGCTGACACACACACACACACACACACACACACACACACACACACACACACACACACACACACACACACAGTCCATCTAAATCCCATTCGGTCATAATCAGCTTTCTCCTCCATATTATCACCCTGTACATTATGCCCAATACATTATCATCTACATGACTCCAACCAGATGCTCTGCTTCGTTAGAATAAGGTTGGGAAGGAAGGGTGCATCAAATTAATCTCAATAATTACGTCTTAGCTTGTACAAGGACGTTGTCTCTCTCCTGGATGCAGTTGGATTTAGATAATGATGTTATGACCTCTCTGAAGATGAGGTCCACTCCAACACACAAACACATCTTTACACACACCCATTTACACACAATTACGTACACACACACACACACACACACACACACACACACACACACACACACACACACACACACACACACTCTTTACATACCCAACCATAACCAGACTAGGACAGTCAGTGCACTACAACATAAAGCTCATAAATCATAAAGAGCATGTTGTCTCCGTGGTGATACTGATTATTAATACCGCCTTTGGGTCCAGCAGCATTCCATTATTCATGTTCTAATGGAGGTATAAATGAAATCCTGTTTCCATACATGTATAATGTAGAATAATTACCCTCTATAAATCATGAACACGGGGCTCATGGGCAATGTATGGGTGACGTCTAGGCGTCAAGATGCCACTGAGATGATGTTGTTTTTCTTTATTATATTTTTGTTATTAGGGAAAAGACTGCACTTCCAGTGTATATATTGACATAGACATGAAGGTGTGGTGGTTAGCGGCAAATGTGACATTAAGAACACCTGCTCTTTCCATGACATAGACTGATCAGGTGAATCCAGGTGAAAGCTATGATCCCTTATTGATGTCACTTGTTAAATCCACTTTAATCAGTGTAGATGAAGGTGAGGAGACAGGTTAAAGAATGAGTTTTAAGCCTTGAGACAATTGAGACATGGATTGTGTGTGTGTGCCATTCAGAGGGTGAATGGGCAAGACAAAAGATTTAAGTGACTTTGAACGGGGTTCTAAGGCGCACTGGTTTGTGTCAAGAACTGCAACCCTGTGTAGTTTTTCCCGCTAAACAGTTTCCTGTGTGTATCAAGAATGGTCCACCACACCCAAATGACATCCAACTAACTTGGAACAACCGTGGAAAGCATTGGAGTCAATATGGGCCAGCATCCCTGTGGAATGCTTTCGACACCTTGTAGAGTCCATGCCCCGACAAATTGAGGCTGTTCTGAGGGGAAAAGAGAGAGGGTGCAACTCAATATTAGGAAGGTGTTCTTAATGTTTTGTACACTCAGCTTACGTTGATAGATTTATTGAAGCAAGTAGAGGAGACCTGGGACAAGGTAAAGGACAAAACCTAAATTGTAGTGATACTAAACGTAATATTTGGTATGTGGGGGTAAGAGTTGGACAAGCTGCTGTTGTTTCTGTCCACGACCTCTCCATCCATTCATGACAGAGTGAAAAGACCTAGGGCGTGACTCAATCCATACGCGAATGTATCACGGATCCGTGTTAAAATGTAAAGGTCATTTCCGACACCGTGAATGCAGTCTCCACGAACGTGGAAATATTGCCTTAATATGAGCTATATTGCGTATCTTCAGTGATACTTCTACAATATGGATTGAATCCAGCCCTTAGTTGTCATGGACAACAGTTAGAGCTGGTTAAGTATTCAATTTCAAACAACATTATTTTTCCCCTCGGGGGTAATTAAGAAAGGCTTGTGTAGGCAGGTCACAAATAATAACATCCTCCACATATAATGCAAGAACAACAACAAGTACACATATTCAGAGTACAAAAACAGTATGAAAATGTATGCACTCATTACTGTAAGTCGCTCTGGATAAGAGCGTCTGCTAAATGACTCAAATGTAAATGTAATAGAAGGTCAGAGAATTGGCAGTGTGGTGCGAGAACAACAACCTTTTTCCCTCAATGTGAGCAAGACAAAGGAGCTGATTGTAGACTACAGGAAAAGGTGGGCCGAACAGGCCCCCATTAACATCGACAGGGCTGTAGTGGAGCGGGTCGAGAGTTTCAAGTTCCTTGGTGTCCACATCATCTACAAACTATCATGGTCCACACCAAGACAGTCACGAAGAGGGCACGACAAAACATTTTCACCTTTGTTAGTTGTGGGATCTTGTCTATGTTAGGTTGCCTGTCAGCACTAGTTTGTATAGTGTCACGGTTTGTTTGGTTGGTTGTTGTTTTTGTTCGTTCATTAAAAAGAGAATGTACGCATACCATGCTGCACCTTGGTCCGATCCTTATGATGAACGTGACATCTTTCAACTATTATTCTGACATTTCACGCTCTTAAAATAAAGTTGTGATCCTAACTGACCTAAAACAGGGAATTTTTACTTGGATTAAATGTCAGGAATTGTGAAACACTGAAATTAAATGTAAGGAGTATGTAAACGTCCGACTTCAACTGTACATGTACAAATGATCTAACCTGTACCCCTGTATATAGCCTGACTAACCTGTACCCCTGTATATAGCCTGACTAACCTGTACCCCTGTATATAGCCTGACTAACCTGTACCCCTGTATATAGCCTGACTAACCTGTACCCCTGTATATAGCCTGACTAACCTGTACCCCTGTATATAGCCTGACTAACCTGTACCCCTGTATATAGCCTGACTAACCTGTACCCCTGTATATAGCCTGACTAACCTGTACCCCTGTATATAGCCTGACTAACCGGTACCCCTGTATATAGCCTGACTAACCTGTACCCCTGCACACTGACTTGGTACCGGTACCCCCTGTATATAGCCTGACTAACCTGTACCCCTGCACACTGACTCGGTACCGGTACCCCTGTATATAGCCTGACTAACCTGTACCCCCACACATTGACTTGGTACCGGTACCCCCTGTATATAGCCTGACTAACCTGTACCCCTGCACACTGACTTGGTACCGGTACCCCCTGTATATAGCCTGACTAACCTGTACCCCTGCACACTGACTCGGTACCGGTACCGCCTGTATATAGCCTGACTAACCTGTACCCCTGCACACTGACTCGGTACCGGTACCCCCTGTATATAGCCTGACTAACCTGTACCCCTGCACACTGACTCGGTACCGGTAACCCCTGTATATAGCCTGACAAACCTGTACCCCTGCATACTGACTTGGTACTGGTACCCCCTGTATATAGCCTGACTAACCTGTACCCCTGCACACTGACTTGGTACCGGTACCCCCTGTATATAGCCTGACTAACCTGTACCCCTGCACACTGACTCGGTACCGGTACCCCCTGTATATAGCCTGACTAACCTGTACCCCTGCACACTGACTCGGTACCGGTACCCCCTGTATATAGCCTGACTAACCTGTACCCCTGCACACTGACTCGGTACCGGTACCCCCTGTATATAGCCTGACTAACCTGTACCCCTGCCCACTGACTTGGTACCGGTACCCCCTGTATATAGCTTGACTAACCTGTACCCCTGCACATTGACTTGGTACCGGTACCCCCTGTATATAGCCTGACTAACCTGTACCACTGCACACTGACTCGGTACCGGTAACCCCTGTATATAGCCTGACTAACCTGTACCCCTGCACACTGACTTGGTACCGGTACCCCCTGTATATAGCCTGACTAACCTGTACCCCTGCACACTGACTTGGTACCGGTAACCCCTGTATATAGCCTGACTAACCTGTACCCCTGCACACTGACTCGGTACCGGTACCCCCTGTATATAGCCTGACTAACCTGTACCCCTGCACACTGACTCGGTACCGGTACCCCCTGTATATAGCCTGACTAACCTGTACCCCTGCACACTGACCTGGTACCGGTAACCCCTGTATATAGCCTGAGTAACCTGTACCCCTGCACACTGACTTGGTACCGGTACCCCCTGTATATAGCCTGACTAACCTGTACCCCTGCACACTGACTTGGTATCGGTACCCCCTGTATATAGCCTGACTAACCTGTACCCCTGCACACTGACTCGGTACCGGTACCCCCTGTATATAGCCTGACTAAACTGTACCCCTGCACACTGACTTGGTACCGGTAACCCCTGTATATAGCCTGACTAACCTGTACCCCTGCACACTGACTCGGTACCGGTAACCCCTGTATATAGCCTGACTAACCTGTACCCCTGCACACTGACTCGGTACCGGTAACCCCTGTATATAGCCTGACTAACCTGTACCCCTGCACACTGACTCGGTACCGGTACCCCCTGTATATAGCCTGAATAAACTGTACCCCTGCACACTGACTCGGTACCGGTACCCCCTGTATATAGCCTGACTAACCTGTACCCCTGCACACTGACTCGGTACCGGTACCCCCTGTATATAGCTTGACTAACCTGTACCCCTGCACACTGACTCGGTACCGGTACCCCCTGTATATAGCCTGACTAACCTGTACCCCTGCACACTGACTCGGTACCGGTACCCCCTGTATATAGCCTGACTAACCTGTACCCCTGCACACTGACTCGGTACCGGTACCCTCTGTATATAGCCTGACTAACCTGTACCCCTGTACACTGACACGGTACCGGTACCCCCTGTATATAGCCTGACTAACCTGTACCCCTGCACACTGACTCGGTACCGGTACCCCCTGTATATAGCCTGACTAACCTGTACCCCTGCACACTGACTCGGTACCGGTACCCCCTGTATATAGCCTGACTAACCTGTACCCCTGCACACTGACTTGGTACCGGTACCCCCTGTATATAGCCTGACTAACCTGTACCCCTGCACACTGACTTGGTACCGGTAACCCCTCTATATAGCCTGACTAACCTGTACCCCTGCACACTGACTTGGTACCGGTACCCCCTGTATATAGCCTGACTAACCTGTACCCCTGCACACTGACTCGGTACCGGTACCCCCTGTATATAGCCTGACTAACCTGTACCCCTGCACACTGACTCGGTACCGGTACCCCCTGTATATAGCCTGACTAACCTGTACCCCTGCACACTGACTTGGTACCGGTAACCCCTGTATATAGCCTGAGTAACCTGTACCCCTGCACACTGACTTGGTACCGGTACCCCCTGTATATAGCCTGACTAACCTGTACCCCTGCACACTGACTTGGTATCGGTACCCCCTGTATATAGCCTGACTAACCTGTACCCCTGCAAACTGTCTCGGTACCGGTACCCCCTGTATATAGCCTGACTAAACTGTACCCCTGCACACTGACTCGGTACCGGTAACCCCTGTATATAGCCTGACTAACCTGTACCCCTGCACACTGACTCGGTACCGGTAACCCCTGTATATAGCCTGACTAACCTGTACCCCTGCACACTGACTCGGTACCGGTACCCCCTGTATATAGCCTGAATAAACTGTACCCCTGCACACTGACTCGGTACCGGTACCCCCTGTATATAGCCTGACTAACCTGTACCCCTGCACACTGACTTGGTACCGGTAACCCCTGTATATAGCCTGAGTAACCTGTACCCCTGCACACTGACTTGGTACCGGTACCCCCTGTATATAGCCTGACTAACCTGTACCCCTGCACACTGACTTGGTATCGGTACCCCCTGTATATAGCCTGACTAACCTGTACCCCTGCACACTGACTCGGTACCGGTACCCCCTGTATATAGCCTGACTAAACTGTACCCCTGCACACTGACTTGGTACCGGTAACCCCTGTATATAGCCTGACTAACCTGTACCCCTGCACACTGACTCGGTACCGGTAACCCCTGTATATAGCCTGACTAACCTGTACCCCTGCACACTGACTCGGTACCAGTACCCCCTGTATATAGCCTGACTAACCTGTACCCCTGCACACTGACTCGGTACCGGTACCCCCTGTATATAGCCTGACTAACCTGTACCCCTGCACACTGACTCGGTACCGGTACCCCCTGTATATAGCCTGACTAACCTGTACCCCTGCACACTGACTCGGTACCGGTACCCCCTGTATATAGCCTGACTAACCTGTACCCCTGCACACTGACTCGGTACCGGTACCCCCTGTATATAGCCTGACTAACCTGTACCCCTGCACACTGACTCGGTACCGGTACCCCCTGTATATAGCCTGACTAACCTGTACCCCTGCACACTGACTCGGTACCGGTACCCCCTGTATATAGCCTGACTAACCTGTACCCCTGCACACTGACTCGGTACCGGTACCCCCTGTATATAGCCTGACTAACCTGTACCCCTGCACACTGACTCGGTACCGGTACCCCCTGTATATAGCCTGACTAACCTGTACCCCTGCACACTGACTCGGTACCGGTACCCCCTGTATATAGCTTGACTAACCTGTACCCCTGCACATTGACTTGGTACCGGTACCCCCTGTATATAGCCTGACTAACCTGTACCACTGCACACTGACTCGGTACCGGTAACCCCTGTATATAGCCTGACTAACCTGTACCCCTGCACACTGACTTGGTACCGGTACCCCCTGTATATAGCCTGACTAACCTGTACCCCTGCACACTGACTTGGTACCGGTAACCCCTGTATATAGCCTGACTAACCTGTACCCCTGCACACTGACTTGGTACCGGTACCCCCTGTATATAGCCTGACTAACCTGTACCCCTGCACACTGACTCGGTACCGGTACCCCCTGTATATAGCCTGACTAACCTGTACCCCTGCACACTGACTCGGTACCGGTACCCCCTGTATATAGCCTGACTAACCTGTACCCCTGCACACTGACTTGGTACCGGTAACCCCTGTATATAGCCTGACTAACCTGTACCCCTGCACACTGACTTGGTACCGGTACCCCCTGTATATAGCCTGACTAACCTGTACCCCTGCACACTGACTTGGTATCGGTACCCCCTGTATATAGCCTGACTAACCTGTACCCCTGCACACTGACTCGGTACCGGTACCCCCTGTATATAGCCTGACTAAACTGTACCCCTGCACACTGACTTGGTACCGGTAACCCCTGTATATAGCCTGACTAACCTGTACCCCTGCACACTGACTCGGTACCGGTAACCCCTGTATATAGCCTGACTAACCTGTACCCCTGCACACTGACTCGGTACCGGTAACCCCTGTATATAGCCTGACTAACCTGTACCCCTGCACACTGACTCGGTACCGGTACCCCCTGTATATAGCCTGAATAAACTGTACCCCTGCACACTGACTCGGTACCGGTACCCCCTGTATATAGCCTGACTAACCTGTACCCCTGCACACTGACTCGGTACCGGTACCCCCTGTATATAGCCTGACTAACCTGTACCCCTGCACACTGACTCGGTACCGGTACCCCCTGTATATAGCCTGACTAACCTGTACCCCTGCACACTGACTCGGTACCGGTACCCCCTGTATATAGCCTGACTAACCTGTACCCCTGCACACTGACTCGGTACCGGTACCCTCTGTATATAGCCTGACTAACCTGTACCCCTGTACACTGACACGGTACCGGTACCCCCTGTATATAGCCTGACTAACCTGTACCCCTGCACACTGACTCGGTACCGGTACCCCCTGTATATAGCCTGACTAACCTGTACCCCTGCACACTGACTCGGTACCGGTACCCCCTGTATATAGCCTGACTAACCTGTACCCCTGCACACTGACTCGGTACCGGTACCCCCTGTATATAGCCTGACTAACCTGTACCCCTGCACACTGACTCGGTACCGGTACCCCCTGTATATAGCCTGACTAACCTGTACCCCTGCACACTGACTCGGTACCGGTACCCCCTGTATATAGCCTGACTAACCTGTACCCCTGCACACTGACTCGGTACCGGTACCCCCTGTATATAGCCTGACTAACCTGTACCCCTGCACACTGACTCGGTACCGGTACCCCCTGTATATAGCCTGACTAACCTGTACCCCTGCACACTGACTCGGTACCGGTACCCCTTGTATATAGCCTGACTAACCTGTACCCCTGCACACTGACTCGGTACCGGTACCCCCTGTATATAGCCTGACTAACCTGTACCCCTGCACACTGACTCGGTACCGGTACCCCCTGTATATAGCCTGACTAACCTGTACCCCTGCACACTGACTCGGTACCGGTACCCCCTGTATATAGCCTGACTAACCTGTACCCCTGCACACTGACTCGGTACCGGTACCCCCTGTATATAGCCTGACTAACCTGTACCCCTGCACACTGACTCGGTACCGGTACCCCCTGTATATAGCCTGACTAACCTGTACCCCTGCACACTGACTCGGTACCGGTACCCCCTGTATATAGCCTGACTAACCTGTACCCCTGCACACTGACTCGGTACCGGTACCCTCTGTATATAGCCTGACTAACCTGTACCCCTGCACACTGACACGGTACCGGTACCCCCTGTATATAGCCTGACTAACCTGTACCCCTGCACACTGACTCGGTACCGGAACCCCCTGTATATAGCCTGACTAACCTGTACCCCTGCACACTGACTCGGTACCGGTACCCCCTGTATATAGCCTGACTAACCTGTACCCCTGCACACTGACTCGGTACCGGTACCCCCTGTATATAGCCTGACTAACCTGTACCCCTGCACACTGACTCGGTACCGGTACCCCCTGTATATAGCCTGACTAACCTGTACCCCTGCACACTGACTCGGTACCGGTACCCCCTGTATATAGCCTGACTAACCTTTACCCCTGCACACTGACTCGGTACCGGTACCCCCTGTATATAGCCTGACTAACCTGTACCCCTGCACACTGACTCGGTACCGGTACCCCCTGTATATAGCCTGACTAACCTGTACCCCTGCACACTGACTCGGTACCGGTACCCCCTGTATATAGCCTGACTAACCTGTACCCCTGCACACTGACTCGGTACCGGTACCCCTTGTATATAGCCTGACTAACCTGTACCCCTGCAGACTGACTCGGTACCGGTACCCCCTGTATATAGCCTGACTAACCTGTACCCCTGCACACTGACTCGGTACCGGTACCCCCTGTATATAGCCTGACTAAACTGTACCCCTGCACACTGACTCGGTACCGGTACCCCCTGTATATAGCCTGACTAACCTGTACCCCTGCACACTGACTCGGTACCGGTACCCCCTGTATATAGCCTGACTAACCTGTACCCCTGCACACTGACTCGGTACCGGTACCCCCTGTATATAGCCTGACTAACCTGTACCCCTGCACACTGACTCGGTACCGGTACCCCCTGTATATAGCCTGACTAACCTGTACCCCTGCACACTGACTCGGTACCGGTACCCCCTGTATATAGCCTGACTAACCTGTACCCCTGCACACTGACTCGGTACCGGTACCCCCTGTATATAGCCTGACTAACCTGTACCCCTGCACACTGACTCGGTACCGGTACCCTCTGTATATAGCCTGACTAACCTGTACCCCTGCACACTGACACGGTACCGGTACCCCCTGTATATAGCCTGACTAACCTGTACCCCTGCACACTGACTCGGTACCGGAACCCCCTGTATATAGCCTGACTAACCTGTACCCCTGCACACTGACTCGGTACCGGTACCCCCTGTATATAGCCTGACTAACCTGTACCCCTGCACACTGACTCGGTACCGGTACCCCCTGTATATAGCCTGACTAACCTGTACCCCTGCACACTGACTCGGTACCGGTACCCCCTGTATATAGCCTGACTAACCTGTACCCCTGCACACTGACTCGGTACCGGTACCCCTTGTATATAGCCTGACTAACCTGTACCCCTGCAGACTGACTCGGTACCGGTACCCCCTGTATATAGCCTGACTAACCTGTACCCCTGCACACTGACTCGGTACCGGTACCCCCTGTATATAGCCTGACTAAACTGTACCCCTGCACACTGACTCGGTACCGGTACCCCCTGTATATAGCCTGACTAACCTGTACCCCTGCACACTGACTCGGTACCGGTACCCCCTGTATATAGCCTGACTAACCTGTACCCCTGCACACTGACTCGGTACCGGTACCCCCTGTATATAGCCTGACTAACCTGTACCCCTGCACACTGACTCGGTACCGGTACCCCCTGTATATAGCCTGACTAACCTGTACCCCTGCACACTGACTCGGTACCGGTACCCCCTGTATATAGCCTGACTAACCTGTACCCCTGCACACTGACTCGGTACCGGTACCCCCTGTATATAGCCTGACTAACCTGTACCCCTGCACACTGACTCGGTACCGGTACCCCCTGTATATAGCCTGAATAACCTGTACCCCTGCACACTGACTCGGTACCGGTACCCCCTGTATATAGCCTGACTAACCTGTACCCCTGCACACTGACTCGGTACCGGTACCCCCTGTATATAGCCTGCTTAACCTGTACCCCTGCACACTGACTCGGTACCGGTACCCCCTGTATATAGCCTGACTAACCTGTACCCCTGCACACTGACTTGGTACCGGTACCCCCTGTATATAGCCTGACTAAACTGTACCCCTGCACACTGACTCGGTACCGGTAACCCCTGTATATAGCCTGACTAACCTGTACACCTGCACACTGACTCGGTACCGGTACCCCCTGTATATAGCCTGACTAACCTGTACCCCTGCACACTGACTCTGTACCGGTACCCCCTGTATATAGCCTGACTAAACTGTACCCCTGCACACTGACTCGGTACCGGTACCCCCTGTATATAGCCTGACTAACCTGTACCCCTGCACACTGACTCGGTACCGGTACCCCCTGTATATAGCCTGACTAACCTGTACCCCAGCACACTGACTCGGTACCGGTACCCCCTGTATATAGCCTGACTAACCTGTACCCCTGCACACTGACTTGGTACCGGTACCCCCTGTATATAGCCTGACTAACCTGTACCCCTGCACACTGACTTGGTACCGGTACCCCTGTATATAGCCTGACTAACCTGTACCCCTGCACACTGACTCGGTACCGGTACCCCCTGTATATAGCCTGACTAACCTGTACCCCTGCACACTGACTCGGTACCGGTACCCCCTGTATATAGCCTGACTAACCTGTACCCCTGCACACTGACTCGGTACCGGTACCCCCTGTATATAGCCTGACTAAACTGTACCCCTGCACACTGACTCGGTACCGGTACCCCCTGTATATAGCCTGACTAACCTGTACCCCTGCACACTGACTCGGTACCGGTACCCCCTGTATATAGCCTGACTAACCTGTACCCCTGCACACTGACTCGGTACCGGTACCCCCTGTATATAGCCTGACTAACCTGTACCCCTGCACACTGACTCGGTACCGGTACCCCCTGTATATAGCCTGACTAACCTGTACCCCTGCACACTGACTCGGTACCGGTACCCTCTGTATATAGCCTGACTAACCTGTACCCCTGCACACTGACTCGGTACCGGTACCCCCTGTATATAGCCTGCTTAACCTGTACCCCTGCACACTGACTCGGTACCGGTACCCCCTGTATATAGCCTGACTAACCTGTACCCCTGCACACTGACTTGGTACCGGTACCCCCTGTATATAGCCTGACTAACCTGTACCCCTGCACACTGACTCGGTACCGGTACCCCCTGTATATAGCCTGACTAACCTGTACCCCTGCACACTGACTCGGTACCGGTACCCCCTGTATATAGCCTGACTAACCTGTACCCCTGCACACTGACTCGGTACCGGTACCCCCTGTATATAGCCTGACTAACCTGTACCCCTGCACACTGACTCGGTACCGGTACCCCCTGTATATAGCCTGACTAACCTGTACCCCTGCACACTGACTCGGTACCGGTACCCCCTGTATATAGCCTGACTAACCTGTACCCCTGCACACTGACTCGGTACCGGTACCCCCTGTATATAGCCTGACTAACCTGTACCCCTGCACACTGACTCGGTACCGGTACCCCTTGTATATAGCCTGACTAACCTGTACCCCTGCACACTGACTCGGTACCGGTACCCCCTGTATATAGCCTGACTAACCTGTACCCCTGCACACTGACTCGGTACCGGTACCCCCTGTATATAGCCTGACTAACCTGTACCCCTGCACACTGACTCGGTACCGGTACCCCCTGTATGTAGCCTGACTAACCTGTACCCCTGCACACTGACTCGGTACCGGTACCCCCTGTATATAGCCTGACTAACCTGTACCCCTGCACACTGACTCGGTACCGGTACCCCCTGTATATAGCCTGACTAACCTGTACCCCTGCACACTGACTCGGTACCGGTACCCCCTGTATATAGCCTGACTAACCTGTACCCCTGCACACTGACTCGGTACCGGTACCCCCTGTATATAGCCTGACTAACCTGTACCCCTGCACACTGACTCGGTACCGGTACCCCCTATATATAGCCTGACTAACCTGTACCCCTGCACACTGACTCTGTACCGGTACCCCCTGTATATAGCCTGACTAACCTGTACCCCTGCACACTGACTTGGTACCGGTACCCCCTGTATATAGCCTGACTAACCTGTACCCCTGCACACTGACTTGGTACCGGTACCCCCTGTATATAGCCTGACTAACCTGTACCCCTGCACACTGACTTGGTACCGGTACTCCCTGTATATAGCCTGACTAACCTGTACCCCTGCACACTGACTTGGTACCGGTACCCCCTGTATATAGCCTGACTAACCTGTACCCCTGCACACTGACTTGGTACCGGTACCCCCTGTATATAGCCTGACTAACCTGTACCCCTGCACACTGACTGGGTACCGGTACCCCCTGTATATAGCCTGACTAACCTGTACCCCTGCACACTGACTCGGTACCCGTACCCCCTGTATATAGCCTGACTAACCTGTACCCCTGCACACTGACTCGGTACCGGTACCCCCTGTATATAGCCTGACTAACCTGTACCCCTGCACACTGACTCGGTACCGGTACCCTCTGTATATAGCCTGACTAACCTGTACCCCTGCACACTGACACGGTACCGGTACCCCCTGTATATAGCCTGACTAACCTGTACCCCTGCACACTGACTCGGTACCGGTACCCCCTGTATATAGCCTGACTAACCTGTACCCCTGCACACTGACTCGGTACCGGTACCCCCTGTATATAGCCTGACTAACCTGTACCCCTGCACACTGACTCGGTACCGGTACCCCCTGTATATAGCCTGACTAACCTGTACCCCTGCACACTGACTCGGTACCGGTACCCCCTGTATATAGCCTGACTAACCTGTACCCCTGCACACTGACTCGGTACCGGTACCCCCTGTATATAGCCTGACTAACCTGTACCCCTGCACACTGACTCGGTACCGGTACCCCCTGTATATAGCCTGACTAACCTGTACCCCTGCACACTGACTCGGTACCGGTACCCCCTGTATATAGCCTGACTAACCTGTACCCCTGCACACTGACTCGGTACCGGTACCCCTTGTATATAGCCTGACTAACCTGTACCCCTGCACACTGACTCGGTACCGGTACCCCCTGTATATAGCCTGACTAACCTGTACCCCTGCACACTGACTCGGTACCGGTACCCCCTGTATATAGCCTGACTAACCTGTACCCCTGCACACTGACTCGGTACCGGTACCCCCTGTATGTAGCCTGACTAAGCTGTACCCCTGCACACTGACTCGGTACCGGTACCCCCTGTATATAGCCTGACTAACCTGTACCCCTGCACACTGACTCGGTACCGGTACCCCCTGTATATAGCCTGACTAACCTGTACCCCTGCACACTGACTCGGTACCGGTACCCCCTGTATATAGCCTGACTAACCTGTACCCCTGCACACTGACTCGGTACCGGTACCCCCTGTATATAGCCTGACTAACCTGTACCCCTGCACACTGACTCTGTAACGGTACCCCCTGTATATAGCCTGACTAACCTGTACCCCTGCACACTGACTTGGTACCGGTACCCCCTGTATATAGCCTGACTAACCTGTACCCCTGCACACTGACTTGGTACCGGTACCCCCTGTATATAGCCTGACTAACCTGTACCCCTGCACACTGACTCGGTACCGGTACCCCCTGTATATAGCCTGACTAACCTGTACCCCTGCACACTGACTCGGTACCGGTAACCCCTGTATATAGCCTGACTAACCTGTACACCTGCACACTGACTCGGTACCGGTACCCCCTGTATATAGCCTGACTAACCTGTACCCCTGCACACTGACTCTGTACCGGTACCCCCTGTATATAGCCTGACTAAACTGTACCCCTGCACACTGACTCGGTACCGGTACCCCCTGTATATAGCCTGACTAACCTGTACCCCTGCACACTGACTCGGTACCGGTACCCCCTGTATATAGCCTGACTAACCTGTACCCCAGCACACTGACTCGGTACCGGTACCCCCTGTATATAGCCTGACTAACCTGTACCCCTGCACACTGACTTGGTACCGGTACCCCCTGTATATAGCCTGACTAACCTGTACCCCTGCACACTGACTTGGTACCGGTACCCCTGTATATAGCCTGACTAACCTGTACCCCTGCACACTGACTCGGTACCGGTACCCCCTGTATATAGCCTGACTAACCTGTACCCCTGCACACTGACTCTGTACCGGTACCCCCTGTATATAGCCTGACTAACCTGTACCCCTGCACTCTGACTTGGTACCGGTACCCCCTGTATATAGCCTGACTAACCTGTACCCCTGCACACTGACTTGGTACCGGTACCCCCTGTATATAGCCTGACTAACCTGTACCCCTGCACACTGACTTGGTACCGGTACTCCCTGTATATAGCCTGACTAACCTGTACCCCTGCACACTGACTTGGTACCGGTACCCCCTGTATATAGCCTGACTAACCTGTACCCCTGCACACTGACTTGGTACCGGTACCCCCTGTATATAGCCTGACTAACCTGTACCCCTGCACACTGACTGGGTACCGGTACCCCCTGTATATAGCCTGACTAACCTGTACCCCTGCACACTGACTCGGTACCGGTACCCCCTGTATATAGCCTGACTAACCTGTACCCCTGCACACTGACTCGGTACCGATACCCCCTGTATATAGCCTGACTAACCTGTACCCCTGCACACTGACTCGGTACCGGTACCCCCTGTATATAGCCTGACTAACCTG
Organism: Oncorhynchus mykiss; assembly: GCF_013265735.2. NCBI lineage: Eukaryota > Metazoa > Chordata > Actinopteri > Salmoniformes > Salmonidae > Oncorhynchus > Oncorhynchus mykiss. Next base: position 30,789,450 of record NC_048568.1, read on the forward strand.
TACCCCTGCACACTGACTCGGTACCGGTACCCCCTGTATATAGCCTGACTAACCTGTACCCCTGCACACTGACTCGGTACCGGTACCCCCTGTATATAGCCTGACTAACCTGTACCCCTGCACACTGACTCGGTACCGGTACCCCCTGTATATAGCCTGACTAACCTGTACCCCTGCACACTGACTCGGTACCGGTACCCTCTGTATATAGCCTGACTAACCTGTACCCCTGCACACTGACTTGGTACCGGTACCCCCTGTATATAGCCTGACTAACCTGTACCCCTGCACACTGACTTGGTACCGGTACCCCCGGTATATAGCCTGACTAACCTGTACCCCTGCACACTGACTCGGTACCGGTACCCCCTGTATATAGCCTGACTAACCTGTACCCCTGCACACTGACTCGGTACCGGTACCCCCTGTATATAGCCTCGTTATTGTTATTTTACTGGACTTTTATATATTTTTTTACTTCAGTTCATTTGTTAAATATTTTCTTAACTCTTATTGAGTTGGTTAAGGACTTGTAAGGAAGCATTTCATGGTAAGGTCTACACTTGTTGTATTCAGCGCGTGTGACAAATAAAGTTAGATTTTTGATTTGATTTTGAACACAACAGAATATGTTATTGTCAATATTTCAACATAAGGGTATCCTTTAGCTGCCACAATTCATAAATGCCCAACCACACACACACACACACAGACTCTTATGCATTTACTTGTACAGCCTGTACATGAACACCCTGGTCATCGTCAAGCGTGATCATAAGTTAAACGTCTCGCAGGGCAAACCCCCGGCCAATATCCTGATTGGTAGATCTGTATCTCAGAGTATCCATAGACTATAGCCTCACAGATAAACCACAGCAGTTATCCCATCATCCTACGGCATGATCTTTTACAGTCTGGAGAGAAAGGGCTCTGAGCAGCAGCACTCAACTCATCCAGATCTCTTAAAGTGGGCAGATAGAGAGGAGATGAACAGATGTGAATAGAAACTTGAGAGAAGAGAGGATGAACCAACCCCGATGACGGAGGAGAGGAGGAGGAAGAGCGACACGGCGGTTGGTGACTTTTAAATTGCTCCTGTGACCATAACTTTTACACAGTCGTCATTTTACACCACGGTGATCCTCTCTGACATTTCTGAATGAATAAAATTCAGCAGAATGTCAGCGAATCTATTTGTAGGTTTGCCCTGAGAGCAAACACATATGCTTACGTGAACGTGCACTTTCCTCCTCTCCTCCTCCCTCCCTTTATCTCTTTCAAACACACACATCAACCAATGCATGCACAAGCAAAGACATGTATGTACCACACACACACACACACACACACACACACACACACACACACACACACACACACACACACACACACACGTTAAGAGGCGAATAACCCTGAAAAAAAGAAATTATTTCAGCCTGTTGTGTTTGACAAGCACCACTTTTAATTATGTTGCGTCTGTTTTGGCTAATCTTCAGCAAGGATATATTTTTCATATTGCTCCCTTTTCTGTGAAAACCAGTGCTTTGCGCAGAGCGATAAAATGACTCTAGCAGCACACGAGTTTGGGCTTTATATTTCATGAGAGCAGGATGTGAGAGCAGATGGAAACGATGTTGGTAATATTCTCCATAGAGAGAGCAGGCTTTAGCTCCGGCTCTCTGACAGGTTGGATTCCCCTCGTCTAAAGAAACAGGAGGTTGGCTCTGACACGCCTTCCATTTTGTTTCCTCGAAGTGGCCCGACATGTTTCTGGAATACTGTACCACTATTCCTGCACTCAGAGACTCTCAGGACCGCTTGCCCTGACCTAGATTAAGCCGATACCTGGACTAAAAATGATTCTCAATTGAGAATTTGCATTGAATTCCAATGCATTTAAATCCAGGACTAGGTTTATCTGTGTCCGGTAAACCAGTCTTCAGAGTTCAGAATAATATCCACCATGAGCCAAGACGATTCACAATATCATTCTAATTCATACTAAAAATAATTCTCAATGAAGAATTTCCATTGAAGTGCATTGAAGTCCAGGATTAGGCTAAATCTGTGTCTAAAACCACAACTCAAGGATCACCAAGATGGTATCAGACAATATGATCTACAATATCACAATATTCTAATTCACACTCCATCAATTCTAGAAAATAACTGACTTGGAACTTTTAGTCCCCACACGCATCGATTTAAATTCAAAATCTCAAACCACATTTAAATCTCAAACCACATAACATTAAACTCATGCGCAGAGTGACTGTAGATGTCAGCGTTGAGGTGTGAGACATCTGACTTGCTCTCGTTTCAAAGAAATGGACAGTATCTCGGGCTCTGTCTGCATTGTTTCTTTGAAACGAGAGCAAGTCAGATGTCTCACACCTCAAAGCTGACATCTACAGTCACACTGCTCATGAGTTTAATCTGGCTGTTTCTATTTCATAGCAGGTTAATGGGATCAAATGGGGGTTCTGGATTCCCAGGCACACCCTTGCTCCGGCTGCCTCTTTCCATGCAACTCTGGCATTAGGAGGGTTGTGGGTGACTCTATTGCTATACTGTCTGCACTCTGTACACAAACACATACAGTACATACAAACACACCCTGCCACCATCCCTCTACCAGTAGCCTTGCTGTTACAACAGACATATGTCTGTTCCCACCAACAATGATCAGATCATTCTAACAGACAGTCAGAGTGGTTGCCTGGAGACCAGCGGCAGTACAACGGTAAAGAGCACAGCATGCTCCTGAGAAAGGTCAGGGGTTGTGTAGGTGCTAGTGACTTCACTTGTCCTCTCCTGTGGAAATGGAAGGAGCTGAATGTGTGTGACATGGCAGGGCCAGTTGGAGTGACTCTTCCAGACTCAGAGATAGACATTGTGGTATAAGCATGTTCAGCTGGATTTGAGTACCTACTCCTCACATCTCCTGACATTTCCACCTGCGACATTTTGAGATATTTCTCTCTTTCTGTATCTCTCTCTCTCTGAAAAATACTCTCTCGGGTGATTTGAACTGCCCTCTCTCCCGGGTGTCTGTTCTTAGAATCAAACGCTATTCCTGTTTTTATCATATTTACTTTGTCAAGTGAAACAGAGAAGTGGAGTGATTCCTGTTTGTTGTAGCGACACACACGGGTCCACAGAGCCAACCCCAGATGTTCTTGCTACTGATGAAGACCTGATGCACCGCACCTCTCATCTAACTTGGGTGGAAAATGACACAGAGAAGAGGAAACTTTGCAGACAGGCAGACAGACAGGCAGACAGACAGACACGCAGACAGACAGGCAGGCTGGCAGACAGGCAGACAGACAGACAGACAGACAGGCAGACAGACAGACAGACAGACAGACAGACCTGAGGAGTCAACATGACAGAGGCTGATAGACCCTGACAAAGATAGATAAGCAGTCTCCTGGAGTATGGCACACGCTAGCTAGTTTACTGTCCAGTCCTCTGTGGTGCGTTATCACTCAAAATCCTGCCACCATGCCAACCTCTTCCCTACAGTGTCCACCCCATCCTGTCTACCCACCCAGGCTACTTCCTGACAATCTCTTGTCCCACCATTCCACATTTTAAGGCTGACTTGGTGCAATAGGTGAACTGGTGAGACGGAAAGAGGTGATAGAGAGATGACAGTCATTGGGCTCAAACTTTACTCTTTTTTATCGCTGGTTTGACCATGTCCTGGTTTTTAATGCACGATTACAGATCTGGCCTAAGGCATGAGTATCACTCCAATGCATTAATATGCATCAAAAAGAAAGGAGGACCAAGGCACTATTCATATCATTAATTAAAATGCCTTTATTTGTATGGTATGTTCAATGGAAACAAAGTTTATAAACTCCAATAATATGCATGTCTCACAAGTCCCTACTTTATGCATGCCATTCCCCAAGGATCTTTGACGAGACACCTACTTACCGTGATACAGCGCTGCCATGTCTCCCATTCACCATGACCAAAATGGATGTCTTCATTCAAATCTATAACAGCTCTTAATTCGCCCGGTGCGGTGCTCATCCCATCAGCGATCACTCTTCTCTTCAAAATGGTTATAATTTCCATTGACCTCTCTCTATTGATCTGTCTATCTGTTTGTACATTGCACTAATCAATGGGAACCTGCCTCTTATCTGATCTCTATCTATTACTCCCATCACCACCCCCTCCTCACACAAACACACCACACACACACTCCAGTCCTCCACTCCTTTAAAGGGATACTTCGGGATTTTGGCAATGAGGCCCTTTATCGACTTCCCCAAGAGTCAGATGAACATGTGGATACCATTTTATGTCTCTGTGTCCATTATGAAGGAAGTTAGATGTAGTTTTGCGAGCCAATGCTAACTAGCGTTAGCGCAATGACTGGGGAAGTACTGTAAATAAGGTCCTTATTGACAAATCCAAGGTATTCCATTAAATATGTGGATGCTGCATCATGGCGCTGTACCCTGATGGCGCCGGAGGGTAGGGCTGCCGTCTTATCGGCTCTCAACCAATCATGCTATTTTGTTTGTTTTTTCAGGTTGTTTGTACATAATGTTGCTGCTACCGTCTCTTATGACCGAAAATAGCTTCTGGACATTAGAACTGGGATTACTCACCTCAAATTGGAAGAGGAGTTCTACTTCAATGACTCGGATGCGGGTATATACTACGGACACCTGTCCAGGCCCAGAACCCTGTGATTCGCTGGAAAAGGAAATGTAGGTTTCACGGAAAGAGATGAGGATGCATTGAAAGGATCAGGCAACGAGTGGCTAATCTGCCCTTGCCTTCCGTTCTGCTGGCTGGAAAATAAATTGGACGAACTGAAAGCATGTATATCCTACCAACGGGACATTAAAACTGTAATATCTTATGTTTCACCGAGTCGTGGATGAAAGACGAGATTAAGAACATACAGCTGGTGGGTTATACACTCTATCGGCAAGATAGAACAGCAGCCTCTGGTAAGACATGGGACGGGGGTCTATGCATATTTGTAAACAATAGCCGGCGCACAATATCTAAGAAAGTTTCAGGGTTTTGCTTGCCTGAGGTAGAGTACCTCATGATAAGCTGTAGACCACACTAACTACCTAGAAAGTTTTCATCTGTATTTTTCGTAGCTGCCTACATACCACCACAGACTGAGGCTGGCACTAAAACCGCACTGTATTCCACCATAAGCAAACAGGGAAACGCTCATCCAAGGGTGGCGCTCCTAGTGGCCGGGGAAATTAATGAAGGGAAACTTAAATAAGTTTTACCTAATTTCTATCAGCATGTTAAATCTGCAACCAGAGGGAAAACATTCTAGACAACCTTTACTCCACACACAGAGACGTGTACAAAGCTCTCCCTCTCCCTCCATTTGGCAAATCTGACCATAACTCTATCCTCCTGATTCCTGCTTTCAAGCAAATATTAAAGCAGGAAGCACCAGTGACTCGGTCTATAAAAAAGTGTTCAGATGAAGCAGATGCCTAACTACAGAACTGTTTTGCCTGCACAGATAGGAATGTTCTTGTTCTTGTTAATGTTCTTGTTCTTGTTAATGTTCTTGTTAATGTTCTTCGATGGCATTTAAGAGCACACCACATCAGTCACTGGCTTTAACAATAAGTGCATCGATGACGTCGTCCCCCACAGTACATACCCCAACCAGAAGCCATGGATTACAGGCAACATTCGCACTGAGCTAAAGGGTAGAGCTGCCGCTGTCAAGGAGCGGGACTCTAACCCGGACGCTTATAAGAAATCCCGCTATGCCCTCTGAACAACCATCAAACAGGCAAAGCGTCAATACAGGACTAAGATTGAATCGTACCTCACCGGCTCCGACGCTCGGCGGATGTGGCAGTGCTTGCAAACTATTAAAGACTACAAAGGGAAGCACAGCCGAGAGCTGCCCAGTGACATGAGCCTACCAGACAAGCTAAATAACTTCTATGCTCGCTTCGAGGCAAATAACACTGAAACATGCATGAGAGCACCAGCTGTTGCGGACAACTGTGTGATCACGCTCTCAGCAGCCAATGTGAGTAAGACCTTTAAACAGGTCAACATTCACAAGATGTGAATGTTGTTCAACACCATAGTGCCCTCAAAGCTCATCAATAAGCTAAGGACCCTGGAACTAAACACCTCCCTTTGCAACTGGATCCTGGACTTCCTGACGGGGCACCCCCAGGTGGTAAGGTTAGGTAACAACACATCCGCCACGCTGATCCTCAAAACGGGGGCCCCTCCTGTACTCCGTGTTCACTTATGACTGCACGGCCAGGCACGACTCCAACACCATCATTAAGTTTTCTGATGACACAACAGTGGTAGGCCTGATCACCGACAATGATGAGACAGCCTATAGGGAGGAGGTCAGGGACCTGACCGTGTAGTGCAAAAGTTCTTACTTTTTTAGGGATTTTCATAAAACTGCATTGTTGGTTAAGAGCTTTAAAGTAAGCATTTCAATGTAAGGTCTACCTACACCTGTTGTATTCAGCGCATGTGACAAATAACATTTGATTTGATAACTGGTATGATAACTGATAACTGGTTAACTGGTATTGGATCCTCCAGCAGGTCAACACACTGAAATCAATAATGGCAGAGAGAGGAGAGGAGAGAGGGTCTTTCTCTCTCTGTACCAGGGAGAGATGCAAAGATCTGATAGGCAGAGGTGGAGGTGGGTGGATGCCAGAGGCAGAGCAAATCTACTGGGAGCCTCACATATCACAACACCAGCACAAGAACTACTACCTAGCCAGGGTCTCTCTGACTGCTCTGCTGCAATGTGTCTTAATCTCACACCTGTCTGTCGACGCTGCAGGCATGAATCTCTTTGCTTACCCCACAGGGGCGGGTGGCGACTAGCTATGTAAGAGAGCTTCAAATGATTCCTCATAGGTATTAAAATGCATAGGCTATCTAGCTATGGCAAGACATGAAAAAACACATGAAGAAAATGAACAACTTACATAACCGTAGCAATTCAATGGCTGTCGTTTTGACAAGAGGCTCGTGTCAGTCCCCATTGAAATAACAACTCTGGAATAGATCTCTTCAGTGAGGCAAAGCTATTTCAGAAATGCAGCTTAAGAAGCTCTTGATCCAGGCGTCCTTGAGTTTGGGCTCCTGCTTCATAAAACATCCTCCACCAACAAGCAGCGACAGGTCGCCATGGTGGGGCATCGTGAGTGTGTGCAAGAGGGAAGGCATTTCCATGGTGATCGGCGGCTGGCTGACCTGCATTTCAAATACAAACGGTGAGTGGTGGTGAGTAACCACGCAAGTCACCAAATTATTCAGCCATGGGTCAAGGGTAAAGTGAGTGACTCATAAACTATTCATCTTTAAATCTCGTCTCTGGACTCTAGACAGGCGTTTGGATGTGATATTCACAGTTCTGGCCGAGAGAAACAGGAAGGAGAACGCTTCTGAAAGTGACATGTGTTCAAAGTGTCGTCCCACTGTTTTTCAGCATGCGTCTATTCTGATATAACCTACATTTCCTGGGAAAGGATCCTGGCCTCTTCTACCCTGGAATCACAAAGCTGTCACTGCAGTCTTCCATGTGAGTATTCTAAAAAAGGGTAAAATCTCTGAATCCTTTGCAGTTATAGTGGCAGTGGTAGTCGTAATAGTTGTGGATACATTAATGGTAGTAGAAATAATAGTGGTGGCAGTAGTAGGAGTAATTGTAGCTGAGGTCACTGGTTGAAGCACCACTCAGATTGTAGAGAGAAAGTACAGCTCGTGTTGTGTTTTGATATCCTTCTATTCTCCATACAGCATCTATGAGTCAGCCCTAAACTAATTTCCCCCTCTTCAAAATTGAAGGTTGAAATTTAGACAAGAGAACAACGCCTCCTTATGCCTTTCCCTCAGGAATAATCTCCGGACTCTCAATGGCAGAGATGTTGTCACGGAAACCAGTCTGGCAGCCACTTTAGAACCGTCAACATGCATGACAGCTAATTTTCTACCCTGAATTTTTTTACTTTTAAATGAATTAAATAGCCATTGATTCTCAAAGAATATGACATAAATGTCTAACAAGCTTAGTTGAACTGTCTTACCCATCAGAACCCCAACTATATGCTTGCTTTAGACAATTGTTTGTAAACCAAATCATTGTAAACAATGTATAGCTTCAAAACATGATTAAAACTATGATTTTGATCTCTTGTATAGTCAGTCCTTGCATCCATAGCTCCATCTATGAATTTGAGAGTTGTTACATTTCTCCAGCCCCATCACTCAGCTCTTTAGCAAAAAAAATGTTGTTGTGGCCATTTTGGTGTTGTTTGAATCCCAGATTGCCCCTTTAATAGAACTGCTAGCATTGACATGTGAATGGAGAAAATGAAGGCCATAACTGGCCGCTGACAGTCACAGACATATCACTATATACCGCAGACAGAGGGAAATATTCAACACTGTAAATGTGTGGGCGGCAGAAACCTTGAATGTCCATCATGTCTAACGCGATGTTTCCAGTAATTCAGCCATAGCAATTATCATGTGAATCAAAGCTGGGCCAGTACAGTCCACAGGTTTAATGTAAAAACTTACATGTTAACCATGTTCAATCTTTAATGTCACAGAGGTTCAAAAGGTTAAGATCAAAAACAACGTCAGGAGAATTTCACAAGAGGAAAATCGAATTCCCACTATACGGTTATTGGCGGGTATAGTCCTCTATTATGTAAGACAGCTCTGGTAGTAGGCCTAACGATCGCTAATAGTCAGGTTACAATGCATATATTCAAAAATATTCCAGAGGGATTCACTGACAAGGAGGTATATATGTGGTTACAGGTTAGTCTCATGTGGAACATGACATTTAGCTGAACACGTAGGACATCGACATGCTTCACACACATCATCTGGCCAGAAGCAGAAACAGCTCTAGCTGGATGACGGCTGTGGCCAATCCATTAAGGTATATGGTATGATTATTCATCCATGGCCAGTAACACTGAAATAAATGAGAGAGAGAGAGAGCTGGCAGAGTACCACATGCTCCCAGGCAGCCTAGGGACAATGATCCGACTGAGAGGGGACTGTGTGCTGTGACACCATTCCTTTGCATATTGTTAAATGTCACTTCTTGATCTATTCCATTTACGAGTAGCCTGGTAGCGTTGGAACAGTAACAGAAAGGTTGCCGGTTTGAATCCCAGAGCCGTCTTGGTGAAAAGGCTATCATTGTGCCCTTGAGCAAGGCACTTAACCCTAATTGATCCTGTAAGTCGCTCTGGATAAGACGTCTACGAAAATGTAATTTTGCTGGGTGTGAGGGTTTAAGAGTGAGGTTATGTAGCACATTCAGAGAACAAGTCTCTCTCCCTTTTCATCTAACCAGCAAACTCCTGTAGAGAAATTCTCAATAGCAAATACCCCTGACCCCTTTCTACATCAAACTGAAGAATGTATGACCAGGTTTATAAACTCAGCAAAAAAAGAAACGTCCTCTCACTGTCAACTGCGTTTATTTTCAGAAAACTTAACATGTGTAAATATTTGTATGAACATAACAAGATTCAACAACTGAGACATAAACTGAACAAGTTCCACAGAAATTGAATAATGTGTCCCTGAACAAAGGGGGGGGGGGGGGGGGGGGTCAAAATCAAAAGTAACAGTCAGTATCTTGTGTGGCCACCAGCTGCATTAAGTACTCCAGTGCATCTCCTGCTCATGGACTGCACCAGATGTGCCAGTTCTTGCTGTGAGATGTAACCCCACTCTTCCAGCAAAGCACTTGCATGTTCCCGGACATTTCTGGGGGGAATGGCCCAAAGCCCTCACCCTCCGATCCAACAGGTCCCAGACGTGCTCAATGGGGTTCAGATCCAGGCTCTTCACTGGCCACGGCAGAACACCAACATTTCTGTCTTGCAGGAAATCACGCACAGCACGAGCAGTACGGCTGGTGGCATTGTCATGCTGGAGGGTCATGTCAGGATGAGCCTGCAGGAAGGGTACCACATGAGGGAGGAGGATGTCTTCCCTGTAACGCACAGTGTTGAGATAGCCTGTAATTACAACAAGCTCAGTCCGATGATGCTGTGACACACCGTCCGAGACCCTCCACCTCCAAATCGATCCCGCTCCAGAGTACAGGCCTCGGTGTAACGCTCATTCCTTCGACGATAAACGCGAATTCAACCATCACCCATGGCGAGACAAAACCGCGACTCGTCAGTGAAGAGCATTTTTTGCCAGTCCTGTCTGGTCCAGCAACGATTGGCGGTGATGTCTGGTGAGGACCAGCCTTACAACAAGCTTACAAGCCCTCAGTCCAGCCTCTCTTAGTCTGAGCAGTGATGGAGGGATTGTGCGTTCCTGGTGTAACTAGGGCAGTGTTGTTGTCATCTTGTACCTGTCCAGCAGGTGTGATGTTCGGATGTACCGATCCTGTGCAGGTGTTGTTACACGTGGTCTTCCACTGCGAGGACGATCAGTTGTCCGTCCTGTCTCCCTGTAGCGCTGTCTTAGGCGTCTCACAGTACGGACATTGCAATTTATTGCCCTGGCCACATCTGCAGTCATCATTCCTCCTTGCAGCATGCCTAAGACACGTTCACGCAGATGTGCAGGGACCCTGGGCATCTTTCTTTTGGTGTTTTCAGAGTCAGTAGAAAGGCCCGTTTAGTGTCCTAAGTTTTCATAACTGTGATCTTAATTGCCTACCGTCTGTAAGCTGTTAGTGTCTTAACCACCGTTCCACAGGTGCATTGTAACGACGTTCGTCTGTAGGAGGAGAAGCGGACCAAAAAGCAGCGTGGTGGTTATTCATGTTCTTTAATGGAAAACTGAAAGATACATGAAATAACTCAAATCTACAAAACAACAAACGGAACGTGAAAACCTATACAGCCTATCCTGTGACAACAAACACAGTGACAGGAACAATCACCCACAAACACACAGTGAAACCCAGGCTACCTAAGTATGATTCTCAATCAGAGACAACTAATGACACCTGCCTCTGATTGAGAAACATACTAGGCCGAAAACATAGAAATGCCCCAAAACATAGAACAAACATAGACTGCCCCCCCAACTCACGCCCTGACCATACTAAATAAATACAAAACAACAGAAATAGAGGTCAGAACGTGACAGTACCCCCCCCCCCCCCAAAGGTGCGGACTCCGGCCGCAAAACCTTGACCTATAGGGGAGGGTCTGGGTGGGCGTCTGTCCGCGGTGGCGGCTCTGGCGCGGGACGCGGACCCCACTTCACCATTGTCTTAGTCCGCCTTATTGTCCGCCTCCCTGGCTTACTCACCATGGCCACCCCTTTCAATGACCCCACTGGACAGAGGGGCTGCTCGGGACAGAGGGGCAGCTCGGGACAGAGGTGAAACAGCTGCTCGGGACAGAGGGACAACTGCTCGGGACAGAGGGGCAGCTGCTCGGGACAGAGGGGCGATAGCAGCTCGGGACAGAGGGGCGATAGCAGCTCGGGACAGAGGGGCGATAGCTGCTCGGGACAGAGGGGCGATAGCTGCTCGGGACAGAGGGGCGATAGCTGCTCGGGACAGAGGGGCGGCAGCTGCTCGGGACAGAGGGGCGGCAGCTGCTCGGGACAGAGGGGCAGCTGCTCGGGACAGAGGGACAGCTGCTCGGGACAGAGGGACAGCTGCTCGGGACAGAGGGGCGGCAGCAGCTTGGGACAGAGGGGCGACAGCTGCTCTGGACAGAGGGGCAGCTGCTCGGGCGGCCCCTGGCTGACTGACGGCACTGGCGGCCCCTGGCTTACTGGCGGCCCCTGGCTGACTGGCGGCACTGGCGGCCCCTGGCTTACTGGCGGCCCCTGGCTTACTGGCGGCACTGGCGGCCCCTGGCTGACTGGCGGCACTGGCGGCCCCTGGCTGACTGGCGGCACCTGGCTGACTGGCGGCACTGGCGGCCCCTGGCTGACTGGCGGCACTGGCGGCCCCTGGCTGACTGGCGGCACTGGCGGCCCCTGGCTGACGGGCGGCACTGGCGGCCCCTGGCAGACAGGCGGCACTGGCGGCTCCTGGCAGACGGGCGGCACTGGCGGCGCCTGGCAGACGGGCGGCACTGGCGGCTCCTGGCAGACGGGCGGCACTGGCGGCTCCTGGCAGACGGGCGGCACTGGCGGCGCTGGGCAGACGGGCGGCACTGGCGGCGCTGGGCAGACGGACGGCGCTGGCGGCGCTGGGCAGACGGACGGCGCTGGCGCCGCTGGGCAGACGGGCGGCGTTGGCGGCGCTGGGCAGACGGGAGGCTCAGCTGGCGCTGGGCAGACGGGAAGCTCAGCTGGCGCTGGGCAGACGGGAAGCTCAGCTGGCGCTGGGCAGACGGGAAGCTCCGGCAACGCTGGAGAAGAGGAAGGCCCAGGTAGCGCCGGAGAGGCGGGAGGCTCCGGCAGAGGCGCCGGACAGGCGGGAGGCTCCGGCAGAGGCGCCGGACAGGCGGGAGGCTCCGGCAGCGGGCCGGCACCGGACAGGCGGGAGGCTCAGACGGGCCGGGTTGGCTCAGGTCTGACTCCTGACTCTGCCACACTCCCCCTGTGCCCCCCCCCAAGAAATTTTTGGGGGTGACTCTCGGGCTTCCATCCGCTCTGCCGTGCTAGTTCCTCATAATGCCGCCTCTCTGCTTTTGCTGCCTCCAGCTCGGCCTTGGGGCGGCAATATTCTCCTGGCTCTGCCCAGGGTCCTTTCCCGTCTAGAATCTCCTCCCAAGTCCATCTCTCCAAGTAGTGCAGCCTCTCCCACTGCTGATTTTGCTGCTGCTGCTGTTGCTCCTCCTGCTGCTGCTTTTGCTGCTGCTGCTGTTGCTCCTGCTGCACCAGTCGCTTCTCCTGCTGCTGCTGTTGCTGCTGCCTCTGTTTACCACGCCGCTTGGTCCTTGGTAGGTGGGTGATTCTGTAACGACGTTCGTCTGTAGGAGGAGAAGCGGACCAAAAAGCAGCGTGGTGGTTATTCATGTTCTTTAATGGAAAACTGAACGATACATGAAATAACTCAAATCTACAAAAACAACAAACGGAACGTGAAAACCTATACAGCCTATCCTGTGACAACAAACACAGTGACAGGAACAATCACCCACAAACACACAGTGAAACCCAGGCTACCTAAGTATGATTCTCAATCAGAGACAACTAATGACACCTGCCTCTGATTGAGAAACATACTAGGCCGAAAACATAGAAATGCCCCAAAACATAGAACAAACATAGACTGCCCACCCAACTCACGCCCTGACCATACTAAATAAATACAAAACAACAGAAATAGAGGTCAGAACGTGACATGCATGTTCATTAATTGTTTATGGTTCATTGAACAAACATGGAAACAGTGTTTAAACCTTTTACAATGAAGATAAGTGAAGTTATTTGTATTTTACGAATTATCGTTGAAATACAGTGTCCTAGAAAAGGGACGTTTCTTTTTTTGCTGAGTTTCAGTGTGGATAGATGGCGAACAGAATATTACTCTCCATATGTCTCTCCTCACTCTCTCTGTCTATTATTGTGTCTATTCTAATTCATTAGTCCTCTCTGTGTCTCTTCTTGTGTCTAGTCTAATTCATTAGTCCTCTCTGTCTCTTCTTGACTAGTCTAATTCATTAGTCCTCTCTGTCTCTTCTTGACTACTCTAATTCATTAGTCCTCTCTGTGGCCTCTCCTATGCTTAGTTTAGTTCATTAGTCCTCTCTGTCTCTTCTTGACTACTCTAATTCATTAGTCCTTTCTGTGTCCTCTCCTATGCTTAGTCTAATTCATTAGTCCTCTCTGTCTCTTCTTGACTACTCTAATTAATTAGTCCTCTCTGTGTCCTCTCCTATGCTTAGTCTAATTCATTAGTCCTCTCTGTCTCTTCTTGACTACTCTAATTCATTAGTCCTCTCTGTGTCCTCTCTTATGCTTAGTCTAATTCATTAGTCCTCTCTGTGTCTCTTCTTGTGCTTTGTCTAATTCATTATTAAGCACAGCTTATGCTGCTTTGACTATACATTCTCTCACACACAGCTGCACTTTCCATTACATAGACTGACCAGGTGAATCCAGGTTAAAGCTATGATCCCTTGTTGATGTCACTTATTAAATCAACTTCAATCAGTGTAGAAGAACGGGAGTTTTTCACACTCAACAGTTTCCTGTGTGTATCAAGAATGGTCCACCACCCAAAGGACATCCAGCCAACTTGACCCAACTGTGGGAAGCATTGGAGTCAACATGGGCCAGCATCCCTGTGGAACGCAAATTGAGGCTGTTCTGAGGGGAAAGGGGGGGGGGGGGGGGGGGGGGGGGGGGCAACTCAATATAAGGAAGGTGTTCATAAGGTCTGGTATACTCAGTGTATATGCATGCATATACACACACAGGCGTGCACACGTACTTCACAGTGGAATCAGTGATAGATACATTACATCATTACATCATGTCCACCCTTTGACTCATCCCCTCCTCATTGTTTGGTTTTAGCTGCCCCCTTCCCCCCCAATTTGACCCCTTCCCTGCGGTCTCACCCATCTGCTCCCTCTCTGTGCGGCAGTTCAAATGGCGTGCAGCATTCAATTAGCTATGCCCAAGCTGACAGCCTTATAAAGGCTGACTCTTATCAGTCGGCATTTGCATGTATTTCTTAACAATGGGAAGAGAGCCTCTCCCCAGGGAGTTGGGCAGGCCCCCCATCGAGTCACTCTTTGAATGTTCCAAGCCTATTGTCTTGAATTGTTGGGTTTCAGCTGTGGTGCACCACTGCCCCCTCGTTGTATTGCATGCAGCATTTGAATGAGAAATCAAATCAAATCCAATGTTGTTTGTCACATGCGCCGAATAAAACACCTTACAGTGAAATCCCTTACACCTTACAGTGAAATCCCTTACACCTTACAGTGAAATCCCTTACACCAAACCAATAATGCAGTTAAAAAATAACAACAAATCAAAAATACCTAAAAAAATATAAGAATAAGAAATAAAAGTAAAAAATAATTAAAGAGCAGTAAAATATCAATAGCGAGGCTATATAAACAGGGGGTACTGGTACAGAGTCAATGTGCGGGGGCACCGGTTAGTAAAGGTAATTGAGGTAATATGTACATGTATATAGAGTTATTAAAGTGATTATGCATAAATAATAACAGAGCAGCAGCAGTATAAAAGACAGGGGGGGGCAAAGCAAATAGTTTGGGTAGTCATTTGATTAGATGTTCAAGAGTCTCATGGCTTGGGGGTAGTAGCTGTATTTAGAAGCCTCTTGGACTGAGACTTGGCGCTCCGGTACCGCTTGCCATGCGGTAGCAGAGAGAACAGTCTATGACTAGGGTGGCTGGAGTCTTTGACAATCTTTAGGGACTTCCTCTGACACTGCCTGGTATAGAGGTCCTGGATGGCAGGAAGCTTGGCCCCAGTGATGTACTGGGCCGTATGCACCACCCCCTGTAGTGTCTTACGGTCAGAGGCCGAGCAGTTGCCACACCAGGCCGTTGATGCAACCAGTCAGAATGCTCTCGATGGTGCAGCTGTCAAACCTTTTGAGGATCTGAGGACCATTGCCAAATCTTTTCAGTCTCCTAAGGGGAATAGATTTTGTCGTGCCCTTTTCACAACTGTCTTGGTGTGCTTGGACCATGTTAGTTTGTTGGTGATGTGGACACCAATGAACTTGAAGCTCTCAACCTGCTCCACTACAGCCCCATCGATGAGAATGGGGGCGTGCTTGGTCCTACTTTTCCTTTTGTCCACAATCATCTCCTTTGTCTTGATCATGTTAAGGGACAGGTTGTTGTCCTGGCACCACACGGCCAGGTCTCTGACCTCCTCTATACCAGCTGTCTCGTCGTTGTCGGTGATCAGGCTATGACACTGTTGTGTCATCTAAAACTTAATGATGGTGTTGGAGTCATGCCTGGCCGTGCAGTCATGAGTGAACACAGAGTACAGGAGGGGACTGAACACGCACCCCTGAGGGGCCCCCGTGTTGAGGATCAGCGTGACGGATGTGTTGTTACCTACTCTTACCACCTGGGGGTGGCCCATCAGGAAGTCCAGGATCCAGTTGCAGAGGGAGGTGTTTTTATTCCCAGGGTCCTTAGATTAGTGATGAGCTTTGTGGGCACTATGGTGTTGAACGCTGAGCTGAATTCAATGAATAGCATTCTCACATAGTTGTTCCTTTTGTCCAGGTGGGAAAGGGCAGTGTCCTGTATTGACACTTTGCCTTTTTGATGGTTCGTCGGAGGGCATAGCGGGATTTCATATAAGCATCCGGGTTAGAGTCCTGCTCCTTGAAAGCGGCACCTCTACCCTTTAGCTCAGTGTGGATGTTGCCTGTAATTCATGGCATCTGGTTGGGGTATGTACGTACAGTAACTTTGGGGACAACTTCATCGATGCACTTATTGATGATGCCACTGACTGATGTGGTGTACTCCTCAATGACATTCTGTGCTAGCAAAACAGTCCTGTAGCTTAGCATCTGCTTCATCTGACCACTTTCTCATAGACCGAGTCACTGGTGCTTCCTGCTTTTATTTTTGCTTGTAAGCAGGAATCAGCAGGACATAATTATGGTCAGATTTGCCAAATGGAGGGCAAGTGAGAGCTTTGTATGTGTCTCTGTGTGTGGAGTACAGGTGGTCTAGTTTTTTCCCCCTCTGGTTGCACATTTAACATGCTGGTGGAAATGAGGTAAAACGGATTTAAGTTTCCCTGCATTAATGTTCCGGCCACTAGGAGCTGTTGTTTACAGATATACATAGACAGCCACCCCTAGTCTTACCAGAGGCTGCTGTTCTAACCTGCCGATATAGTGTAAAACCCGCCTGCTGTATGTTGTTTAAGTCATCGATTTTATTTTCCAATTATTGCACATTTGCCAATATAACGGATGGCAGTGGGGGGTTTACTCACTCGTCTACCAATTCACAGAAGGCAGCCTGACCTCCGCCCCCCTTTTCTCTGTCTTCTCTTCACGCAAATGACTGGCCTGTTCCCGGGAAAGCAGTATAACCTTCACGTCAGACTCGTCGGACTTGTTAAAGGAAAAATCTTCTACCAGTTCGTGGTGACTAATTGTTGTTCTGATGTCCAGAAGTTATTTTCGGTCATAAGAGAAGGTAGCAGCAACATTATGCACAAAATAAGTTTAAAAAACAACGCAAAAAAACAACAAATTTTATAACAGTATGTAGTAATTTGTGGATGTCCGACATCCATTTCGATTGATATGTTACGAATTGCAATTCATACAATATGTTAAGAATTACAATTCGTACAATATGTTACAAATTTACAACAAGTACAATATGTTACAAATTCCAATTTGTTGTGGCTGATGTTAGCTAGGTGGCTAAGTGGCTAGCATTAGCTTGCTCTAGGGGTTAAGGATTAAGGTTAGGGTTAAGGTAAGCAGTTGGGTTAAAGGGTTAAGGTTAGTGTTAGGGGAAGGGTTAGCAAAAAGGATTAAGGTTAGGGTTAGGGGAAGGGTT
This sequence comes from Oncorhynchus mykiss, assembly GCF_013265735.2. Lineage (NCBI taxonomy): Eukaryota > Metazoa > Chordata > Actinopteri > Salmoniformes > Salmonidae > Oncorhynchus > Oncorhynchus mykiss. The sequence goes on from NC_048568.1 coordinate 30,806,948, forward strand.
AGCTAACATGCCATGTCGTTGCAAAGTAGCTAAAAAGTACTAAGTAGAAGCAAAGTTGCTAAAAAGCTAAAATTGTACATGATGTTATATGCCCAACCAACCACCCTCCTTTTTGTTGTTGCCTTAGGTAACCTTCTATCTTATGTGCCCATACCAAACGTAACATCTCATGCTAATTTGAGTGTTCTGGATTTACAGTGCATTCGGAAAGTATTCAGACCCCTTCCCATTTTCCACATTTTGTTACCTTACAGCCTAATTCTAAAATGGATTAAGTTACAATTTCTTCCTCATGAATCTACACACAATACCCCACAATGATAACGCGAAACTGTTTTTTTGATGTTTTTGTAAATGTATTAAAAATAATAAAAACACAAATACCTTATTATATACGTATTCAGAACTTTTGCTATGAGACTCATAATTGCGCTCAAGTGCATACGGTTTCTATTGATCATCCTTGAGATGTTTTAACAACTTGATTGGAGTCCACCTGTGGTAAATTCAATTGACTGGAAATGATTTGGAAAGGCACATACCTGTCTATATAAGGTCCCACAGTTGACAGTGCATGTCCGAGCAAAAATGAAGCCATGCGGTCAAAGGAATTGTCCATAGAGCTTTGAGACAGGATTATGTCGAGGCACAGATCTGGGGAAGGGTACTAAAACATTTCTGCAGCATTGAAGGTCCCCAAGAACACAGTGGCCTCCATCATTCTTAAATGGAAGAAGTTTGGAACCACCAAGACTCTTCCTAGAGCGGGCCACCCAGCCAAACTCAGCAATCAGAGGAGAAGGTCCTTGGTCAGGGAGGTGACCAAGTACCTGATGGTCACTCTGACAGAGCTCCAGAATTCCTCTGTGGAGATGGAATAACCTTCCAGAAGGACAACCATCTCTGCAGAACTCCACCAATCAGGCCTTTATGGTAGAATGGCCAGGTGGAAGCCACTTCTCAGTAAAAGGCACATGACAGCCTGCTTGGAGTTTGCCAAAAGACACCTAAAGGACTCTCAGACCATGAGAAACAAGATTCTCTGGTCTGATGAAACCAGGTTGAACTCTTTGGCCTGAATGACAAGTGTCATGTCTGGAGGAAACCTGGCACCATCCCTACAGTGAAGCACGGTGGTGGCAGCATCATGCTGTCAGGAAGTTTTTTAGAGGCAGGGATAGGGAGAATTGAGGGAAAGATGAATGGAGCAAAGTACAGAGTAACCTGCTCTAGAGCACTCAGAACCTCCGACTGGGGCGAAGGTTCACCTTCCAACAGGACAATGACCCTAAGCACACAGCCAAGACAAAGCAGGAGTGGCTTCAGGACAAGTCTCTGAATGTCCTTGTGTGGCCCAGCCAGAGCCTGGACTTGATCCCGACCGAACATCTCTGGAGAGACCTGAAAATAGCTGTGCAGCGACACTCCCCAACCAACCTGACAGAGATTGAGACAATCTGCAGAGAAGAATGGGAGAAACTCCCAAAATACCGCTGTGGCAAGCTTGTAGTGTCATACTCAAGATGACTCGAGGCTGCAATCTGCCAACTGTGCTTCAACAAAGTACTGAGTAAAGGGGCTGAATACTTAATGAAATGTGATATTTCCCTTTTATTTATATATATATATATATATATATATATATATATATATATATATATATAAATAAAAGGGAATTTGGATATATATATATATATATATATATATATATATATATATATAAATAAAAGGGAAATATCACATTTCATTAAGTATTCAGCCCCTTTACTCAGTACTTTGTATATATATATATACATTTGACAAAATATAAAACAAACTATTTTTGCTTTATCATTATGGGGCATTGTGTGTAGATTGGTGAGGGGTCTGAATACTTTCCAAATGCAATGTACATTAACTATGTTACGTCTAGTCTATGAGACCAGGCTGAAAATAATCATGGTTGCAGCAGGAAAGGGAAAACAGACTGTATATATGAACGGACAAAGCCATCGAGCACATGCCACCATTCATTCCTATGTGAAGAGTCACTATCACTATAGTTTTGCCCCTTCGCATTGAGTAACTCAGCATTGCAAGTGCTGAGTTACTCAATTTGTTGAATTAGAAGCAATTCTTGGTACCATTTATTCCAATTTTTTTACCCAGAGATGAATCACATAGATTGCCATTTTGCCATTAATTATAATGGAGGATCCTATTTTCTGTTAACATTACCTGCAATACCGTGGTCGGCCTTGAACTCCTGTGGCTTCAATGAGAAGGGCAGTCGTTCTCCCCTGAGACGGAGGGAGTAGCACACACTGTCCTGAAATTAGCATATTTCAAGAAGGATAGAGTCACAGTGGTAGAGTAACACTATGGATGATTTACTGAGTTAGATCATAAATTGGGATGATCAACAAGAACAGCAATAGATTCACTGAATAGACAGACTGTGCCAGTGAGAGGTATCTTGAGATGGAATATGTCTACACACAGTAAACACGCTGCATTGCCCGTTGATTGAGTCTGTGGTGGAATGAGAAATTAGCCTTAGTGTGAGACATTTCCCTTGGGATCTCTCATTGGGGAATAAAATGGCTTGACGGAGCCCCTCAAGCAACTGGAATACTGTCGTCTCGAGTCTAGACTAGAGGCACTCCAAATAGAACTTAATGGAAGACTTCATCCGACAGGCAGACACGGTAAAGCACAGATTAATATGTAATAAGAAATATCATACGCAAGTGAAGTGCCCACTACTAATGTAATGTAACTTGAGTATTGACTGTATTCTGATTTTTTTTAACCTGTAGATCTGCACTTTTAACCAACATGAAATAATCACTGTCTTTTGACTAGTTGATGGTTTTTAATTTGTAGTCTTTTTCTATTAGCCCTGGCATTTATTCAGATGGAAACCTAATATTGGGGAGACTGTGACAGACTGACAGTCAAGGAGCTAAGGAAAAGCATAAATAAGAACTGCGATCAGTGATTAGTTCTCACAGATCTTTAGAACAAAAAATTATTATAATTACGGAATAGGTTTTTTATATATATATATATATATATATGTGTGTGTGTGTACATATATATACAGTACCTGTCAAAAGTTTGGACACACTAACTCATACAAGGGTTATTCTTTATTTTTTACAAAGAATCTCAAATATAAAATATATTTTGATTTGTTTAACACTTTTTTGGTTACTACATGATTCCATATGTGCTATTTAATAGTTTTGATGCCATCACTATTATTCTACAATGTAGAAAATAGTTTAAAAAGTAAAGAAAAACTCTGGAATGAGTAGCTGTGTCCAAACCTTTGACTTGTACTGCAGATATAGATATGTGTGTGTTCCGTTCACATAACATAATTGAAAAGTATGCATTTTAAGGTGTCTGGAATAGAATACTTGTCAAAAACGAATGTACACTTTAAACAACTCTGTTTTTAAGCTTCCAAAATATAGTACAAAAATTGCATCGCAATGGCTTCAATCCATCAATTAGCATGCATAATTCTGCAAAAAAATATCCTCCGCATACAACGTAAAACACCAAATAATGCATGTAGTTAGGACAATACCCGCTAATTATCAAAATCCAGAAAGGAGACGTTAAATTTTACAACCACCTGAAAGGAGGCGATTCCCAAACCTTCCATAACATTCCATCACCTACAGACCTTAACCTAGAGAAGAGTAAGCTGGTCCTGGCGCTCTGTTCAGAAACACAAACAACCCAACAGAGCCCTAGGATGGCAACCAAATTATGACAAAACAAAAATATAATTACTTGAAACACTGGAAAGAACTAACCAAAAACAGAGAGTACCGTGTACTCTAACAGAGAGTACATGGTAGCGGAATACCTGACCACTGCGACTGACCCAAAATTAAGGAAACTTTTGACTATGTAGAGATGCCATAGGCAGACCTGGCTCTCAAGAGAAGACAGGCTATGTGCACACACTGCCCACAAAATGAGGTGGAAACAGCTGCACTTCTTAACCTTAAGGCAAATTTATGACCATATTAGACATATTTCCCTCAGATTACAAAGACCCCAAACTAATTTGAAAACAAATCGAATTTTGATAAACTCCCAAATCTATTAGGTGAAATACCAGTGTGCCATAACAGCAGCAAGAGTTGTGACCTGTTGCCACAAGAAAGAGCAACCAGTGAAGAACAAACACCATTGTAAATACAACCCATATTTCAGCCTGGTCTCATAGACTAGAGATAAGGTAGCAAATGTAAACCAAAATAATCAAATGAGTATACGTTATGTTTGGTATGGCTACATTAAACAGATGGTTACTTCAGGCAAAAACTAAAGTAGGGTTGTTGGTAGGGGTGGACGTATAACACAAACATCTAGCAACCCAAAGGTTGAGAGTTCAAATCTCATTGAGGACAACTTTTCAACTACTTACCATATTAGCTAACCCTAACTATTTTAGCTAACCCATCTCCTAAACTTAACCACTAGCCTAACTAAGGTTAGCCAGCTAGCTAACTTTAGAAACCTAGCTAGAATTAGTAAAATATCATATTCCAAATTGCAAGGTTGGCAAATTCATAACATAGTATGAATTGTAATTTGGAACAGATCATAATTAATGGGTGACAGACATCCACAATTTAATACATACCATATGCAAGGTAACATATCATACTAAATGGAGTGCCTCAGATTTACATACAAAATAATAAGAAATGCTCTGAGACCAGGTTGCATATTGATCTTTATTTTCCCTTTTGTACTTCAACTATTTGCACAATTACAACACTGTACATAGCCATAATGTCATTTGAAATGTCACTATTACTTTGAAACTTTTGAGTGTTATGTTTACTGTTCATTTTATGTTTATTTCACTCTTGTTAATAATCTATTTCCCTTGCTTTGGAAATGCAATCATGTTTCCCATGCCAATAAGGTCCTTTGAACTGAGAGGGGGCCCCTGAGCACCTCCACAACAATACATTGTTAGGATACATTTAAAAATACAGTGTCTGTGCCATCTAGTGGTAAAAGAAAAATCACCAACACAAAGACTGATTTGTAGACATCGACTAGTACGCTGAACAAAAATATAAACACATTATGTAAAGTGTTGGTCCCATGTTTCATGAGGCGAAACACATTTTCCATAGGCAAAAAAGCTTATTTCTATGGAAATGCACAAATTTGATTACATCCGTTAATGAGAATTCCTCCTTTGCCAAGATAATCCATCCACCTGAAACATATTGCATATCACAAAGCTGATTAAACAGCATGATCATTACACAGGTGCACCTTGCACTGGGGACAATAAAAGGCCACTTAAAATGTGCAGTCACAACACAATGCCAGAAGTTTTGAGGAAGCGTGCAATTGACATGCTGACTGCAGGAATGTTCACCAAAGCTGTTGCCAGAGAATTTATTGTTCCTGCCTCTACCATAAACTGCCTCCAATGAGTACTTACATTTATAATAACGCCATTTAGTCAGGGCAAACTCAGTCTGATTGGGTGGGTCTATAGCCTAGTCGTGTGAGATTCATAGATTCGGGGTTAATGTATTTCAATGGACTGATTTCCATATGATCTCAGTGAAATGTTAGAAATTGTAGCGTTCATATTCTTGTTCAGTATAGGCCTGTCTGATACCTCAAATATAATTACGTTAGAAGTGACTGTACATTTTAAGAGGCAGTATTATAAACATGTCAAATGCACAAAGGTGATCAGATGAGTTAATTTCACATCTTGTTACACCCATTCTTCTCATTGTTTATCACAAACTACAGAGACATGTGCCCACCTGGTTGGAAATAACCTTCCCACGTCCCAATTCTTTCCTCAGTGTGCACTTGCTCATTCCCTTTTATAGTAAACTTCAGGGGATAGGACACAACACAATGTGTGAGTGAGCATGCATGTAATTTGCTACTAATCTGGATCAATTGCACATTGAAAGGATTGTCTGCACTAACGGTGCTCTTCCTAAACCAGGATTGGCTGAAGCATGTAACAAATTGGTAAAGTATGCCTCGTTTACATAGGAAGACAAATTCTCCTTTAATTGGTGTTTTGCTCAGATCAGAAAAAGATATGCAATTGCTGAATACCAATTAGTTGGGGTGGGGTCAGAATTGGGCTGCCTTTGTTAACAGCCATGAACATTTACATAAGAAATCAAATTAGTTATTTATACCTCAAGTAATGGTACAGTGATTACTTGCAGCATCCCTCAATGTTATCCAGAAAGAGGTTCAAAGCTCTACCACAATACCAACAAGGAATCACTAAAATTCCCAACACATTGTTTGAATTAGTTTCAACCTTGGAATAAACTTAACAGGTGGCCATATCAAAAAATTACACTACATTTCACTCTTGTCATGTACACAGGCCACACTTTTATAAGTAAACCCATGTGACATTGTAATTCAACCAGTTTATCCTGAGTCACCAGCTAACTCACTAGAGGGCTGAGTGTCAGCGGGTTTAGTTTTTCCCTTTCCAATAAGACCTAGACAACCAGGTGAGGTCCTTACTAATTAGTGACCGTAATTCAATCAAATACAAGGGTGGAGTGAAAACCTGCAGACACTATGATATCAGTGGAACGAGTTAGACAATGTAGACCAACAAAAAAACAAGACAACTATGTTGGACTAAAACATTTATTTGGAATAATGCAACATCCCATGTTGGTTTCGCATCCAGTGGGGAACCTTCAGCATCCAATGCAGTTAGTCCAGCTGTGTACATAAAGCATCAGGGTTAATATAATATATTACAGAATAAGGAATCAATTTCTGTCAAGAAATTGTAGCCTAAACCCTGTATAGTACATCGTCCAGAGGAAGAATGCGTTATATTATTTTCACCCCTTATATTAGCGTATACCATCGGTAATGTCAACGAATAGCCAACGGTGACTAAGTTACATTTGCAAGAGTACAGCGCAAACAAATACTTGCCTTGACAAAGCCGATGTCATTCGCGTACTGCCTGAAGCACTGGCGGCACATGTTGAGCCCGTATTTACGGATCAGACCGTGTCTGTTCGAGCATACCCGGCTGAAAAACAAATGCACGTATTAGAGAAACACGGCGAAGATGATTTAATAAAAAATGTCCAGCAAGTTCAAGCGCATTCAAATGTACCCGGTTAGCCGACATCAATTTTCCCCATAGCCAATGTTAGCTTCAAGCCAATTTAACGAGCTCCTGTACTGTAGCTACTAAGTAGTAGCTAATTATTTAGGCCGCGAAGTTGTAGCAATGGATAAAGCGGCAACATTCAGATTGAGTGGTATATTGATGGCTGGAAATACATGTTTATTAGAAACACATTACTAGAAAATGCAAACTGCTGAGTTTAACATGCGAGAACAATGTGAGGGTCGGGGGTTAATCTACATCAGCCGCCATATTAGGTCGAGCGAAGACTCCCATGTGGTTCGAAATGTACACTCAAAATGTGGGTCCGTGAAAAACTTCCGAAGTCTAAAATGTACTCAAAACTGAATAATAACAAATACTAAACAATATATTAAACAAGACTGACCAGGATCGGGATCCCTGACCGAATTTTCTTGGGTGACTCCAGTAGAGGCTCTGATGTCCCATCTTGTCTCGTTCGAGTAGAATGTCGAAAAGGAAGGAAGACGGATGCGCATGCGTAAATAAAACTATTCTTCTGGGCTTCTTCCGCCCGCAAAGCATAGTGGGAAACATCGCGTTGCGTGCATTCTTGTAGTACACCACTAGAAGACGCCAACAACATGCAGTAGCAACACATCAATCGCTCCATCTGGACCATTGTGCGGCTGCGGACTTACATAGATTCTGAAGGTACAGGTTTTCAGTTCCACCACCCCATATCAGGATAGTTATTTGGTTGAAGAGCTCAACAAAGCATTTGCACAAGCAGAAATCATTCATTCAAAACGAGACATGCAATATTAGATACCCATAACTAGTCTGCCCATCTTTCTCCATATCAAATCAAATGTATTTGTCCCATACACATGGTTGTAGATGTTAATGCCAGTGTAGCGAAATGCTCTCAAATGGACCTTATACCCAAGTGGCCCCAATGATCTGGTTTTGATGCAGGGTCCTGGTGCAATCATACATTAAATAACATGCATGAAAAAAATGCCTTAAATGTGATATGAACAATATTAACATTCTTAATTTTTTTTAAATTCAATCGCTTTGGCACATTTTTCCGATGTATACTGAACAAAAATATAAACGCGTATTTAAAAAAAAATGTTTAACCTTCATTTAACAAGGAAAGTCAGTTAAGAACAAATTCTTATTTTCAATGACGGCCTAGGAACAGTGGGTTAACTGCCTGTTCAGGGGCAGAACAACAGATTTGTACGTTGTCAGCTCGGGGATTTGATCTTGCAACCTTCCGGTTACTAGTCCAATGCTCTAACCACTAGGCTACCCTGCCACCCCTGGACAGCAGTACATTCATGCTGTGAACAGCCTGTACCATTGCATCCTATTGGATTGAGGTCTGGGGACTGCGCAGGCCACTCAAGTAAACTGAACTCACTGTCATGTTCAAGGCAATGTTTTCCACTCCTCAACTCTCCAGTGTTGGTGATCGCGTGCCCACTGGAGCTGCTTCTTCTTGTCTTTAGCCAATAGGAGTGGAAACCGGTGTGGTCGTCTGCTGCAAATTGCCCATCTGTGACAAGGATCAACGAGTTGTGTGTTCCGAGATGCCGTTCTGCACACCACTATTGTACTGCACCATTATTTGTCTGTTTGTGGCCACCTGTTAGCTTGCACAATTCCTGCCTTTCTCCTTCGACCTCTCTCATCAACAAGCTGCTTTCGCCCACTGGACTGCCGCTGACTGGATGTTTTTTGTTTGTCGCACCATTCTCTGTAAACGATGGCGACACTGTCGTGAGTGAAAATTCCAGGAGGGCGGCCGTTTCTGAGATACTGGATCCGGCGCACCTGGCACCAACAATCATACCATGCTAAAAGTCGCTTAGGTCACTTGTTTTGCACATTCTAATGTTCAAACGAACAGTAACTGAATGCCTCGATGCCTGCCTGCCTGCCTGCTTTATATAGCAAGCCACGGCCACGTTGCTCACTGTCTGTAAGAGCAATCTATTTTTGTGAACGGGATGGTGTACCTTATAAACTGATTGGGGAGTGTATAACCTAGTCATTTCAGCAGTGTATTGTACACTACACAATTCAGTGGGTTTAGAGGCTAGTCAAAGACCACTCACTTCCTCTGTCCCCGACACACTCAATCCTCTTCATTTCGCTTCCCACCCAGACAAATCCACGGACAACACAATCACCATTGCATTCCACACTGCACTCTAAGCTCACGGCCCTGGGAGTGAACTCCTCCCTATGGGAGGACTTGCTGACGGGCCACCCCCATGACTACGTGGCCTCACACAGTCCCAACTTCATCGTCAAGTTTGCTGAGGACACGACAGTAACAGGCCTGATTACCAACAACGACGAGGAGGTAGGACCTCTGACGGTGTGGTGCCAGGTAAACAACCTCACCCTCAACATCAGAAAAAGAAAGGAGCTGATTGTGGACTTCCAGAGGAACCAGGCTGGGCACGACCCCATTCTTTCCATGTTCCTCGGAGTACACATCTCCAAGGAGATAAAATGGTCAAACCACATGGACACCGTGGTGAATAAGTAATGACAGCGACTCTTCAACCTCAGGATGCTGAAGAAATGCAGCTTGTCCCCGAGGGCCCTCGCACTATTCTACAGGAGCACCATCGAGAGCATTCTGCCGAGCTACATCACAGCCTGGTACTCCACCGCCGCAGAACGTAATGCGTGTATGCTAAACTGTAACACTGGCCTATAGCTTCTACCCCAAGACCATCAACCTGCTGAATAGCCACCAATAGTCAGGTACCTGCTCCCCCTGTCCCCAACCTGCCCCACCCCAAACTTCCTGGTTCAGTAGTTAGTTATCCGGTTTGAGCAATTTGATTAAGTGATATAGTTAATTGTATTGTTTACAAATGACAAGAAAATCATATCCAAAGTAAAGTGAATATTGCATTTGAAAGCAGATAATTAGATTGAATATGTATCCAAATTGAGTGATTTGGTGTTATCAACAATTGAATTGTGTGTTGTAAATTGAAAATGTGCTTAGAGTTTTGAAACATGAGCCATTTTGATGATCTGTATAGATTTGTGTTTTTAGAGTTGTGAAAATGTACAACTTACTTGTGAAAATTGCACCAAAGTGATTGAAAAAAAAAGGTAATTATACCAATAGTATGTGAATCAATAGAAAAGTACATAATAAAATCAGCAAGATTCAATTTGTTTCATACTGCAATTAGTATTTAATAAGAAAAACAAATACAACAGAACGTACGGTGTACAACAACTACCAACACAGAAGTGTTCCAGTAAAAATTCTTTGGATACTTTCCAACTTTGAAATGTAAAGTAATGCCAATTGGACCATCATTTATTTTTCATGATTTCTTGAATATTTAACAATAATGGCCTGAAGTTAGGCTAGTAATGATACTCGTTTTGCCTCTCTTTTGTATAGAATATAATCAAGAATAATGTAATATACCGACAATAATATCGAACTGGTTTAGATTATTATCATAGTCGCCTATAAAAAAAATTCTGTAAGAAAAAAGATCAGAAGAAGCCTTTGTTTATCTACAAACAAACTACTAATTCTAAATAAATAGTATACCGACTACATGTAAAATCTCCATATTGTTACATTGTTATAAGTTACAATTCAATAGTTCAGTTGAATGCAACATTGTAGCACACTAGCCTAATATATCAATTTATGTTTTATGTCTTGAGAGACCCTATGGAGTAATGCATTGTGGGAGTCAAAGCTAGGCAGTGGTTCCGTATTTGGTACTTCTTGCCAACGTAAGCTAGCTAGCTAGCTGGCTAATGTGTTATTTTGCCCCGAAATTGGGAGCAGGAGAGAAGGAATGGAGGAGAATGAATACCTCGATTCACCGCACTGTTAATTTCGGCAGAGAAAGCTGCACAGCACGACTAATATTTTAGGTAACTATACAAACGCATTTTCTTCGCACTGTGAGAGTGGTTGCGACAGTCTGTTTTGGCCAATGACCGAGGCGCGACTACGGAGTGATTGCTTTTAAATATAATACGCTCGCTCCAGCTAACTTCTACGAGACAAATCTAGCTTGCTAGCTAGCTATTAGCTACCATAACATCACCCGGTAAACAACGTTTAAGCGTCTAAATATAGCTAGCTAACTAGTTGTGAATGTTGTAACGTTACACCTACACGGCACGAATCTCGAGCGAAATGGGGTTGGTGGTTTGATGTCGGTGTCCACCGCTCCAGGCGCTAACAAGACGATTGATGGTGTAGGGAGGAGGAAGCTACGTTCACTTACATGAACTAGATTTGGCTAGAGAACCCCCATTTCCTTCTTGACCAACATGTGCCATGGGAAGGAGTACATGTTATACCGAAATGTTTATTACATTACTGTTCAGAAACATAGAAAACGGTCTAGATTGAAATGATAGGCGGTGGCTAGTTTAGCTCTACATCTTGTTAACTGTGCGTGTATCGTGTCATGTAGTGAAAGTTAGCACAGGCGTATAATGTACACTGTTAAGGACATAAGGACACCGTAGGCTGATGTCTACAATCTATTTGATCATTGTTGTGTTTTAGGCTAGGGAGTCTGATCCAGTGCAAAGGTTATTTAGCTTTCCATTTTGTGGATGTCTTGATATGTGGTATTGATTGTGATAGTGCCTCTGGGCAGTAGACACAGATGAGCTAGTTCAACCAAGAAACGCTGCAAAGACGAGAAGAGAACAGGGAACTAATCATAGGCTGGTATGGGAGGGCTGGTGTGTCTAAATGAAGAATCTAAATCGTGAGGACTGGCTGCAGATACTTTATCTTCACAAAGTATTAGGCCTACATGATGATCATGTCTCTTACAGTTTGACATTTAGTCTACTGGTTATCGGGAACGTTATTGTCAATGTATGGGGCATTGGCAGTGGTGCATTTGTTACATGGGTTGTCACTTACAGTGCATTCAGAAAGTATTCAGACCCCTTCTCCTTTTCCACATTTTGTTACATTACAGCCTTGTTTAAAATAAATTAAATAACACATTTTCCTCATCAATCTACACACAATACCCTATAATGTCAAAGCAAAAACAGGTTTTTAGAAATATTAGCATATATATATATATATATATATATATATATATATATATATATATATATATATGGGAAAAAAACATAATTACCTTATTTACATAAGTATTTAGACCCTTTGCTATGATACTCGAAATTGAGCTCAGGTGCATCCGGTTTCCATTGATCAATCTTGAGATGTTTCTCCAACTTGATTGGAGTCCACCTGTGGTAAATTCGATTGATTGGGCATGATTTGGAAGGGCACAATCCTGTCTATACAAGGTCCCACAGTTGACAGTGCATGTCAGAGCAAAAAACAAGCCATGGGGTCAAATTAATTGTCCGTAGAGCGCAGAGACAGGATTGTGTCGAGGCACAGATCTGGGGAAGGGTACCAAACAATCCCTGCAGGATTGAAGGTCCCAAAGAACACCATTGTCTCTATCATTCTTAAATGGAAGTTTGGAACAATCAAGACTCTTCCTAGAGCTGGCAGCCCGGCCAAACTCAACAATCGGGGGAGAAGGGCCTTGGTCAGGGAGGTGACCAAGAACGCGCTGGTCACTTTGAAAGGGCTGCGGAGTTCCTCTGTGGAGATGGGAGAGCCTTCCAGAAGGACAACCATCTCTGCAGCACTCCACCAATCAGACCTTTGTGGTACTGGCCAGACGGAAACCACTTCTCAGTAAAAGGCACATGACACCCTGCTTGGAGTTTGCCAAAAGGCACCTAAAGACTCTCAGACCATGAGAAACAAGATTCTCTTGTCTGATGAAACCAAGATTGAACTCTTTGGCCAGAATTCCAACTGTCACGTCTGGAGGGAACCTGGCACCATCCCTATGGTGAAACGTGGTGGCAGCATCATGCTGTGGGGATGTTTTTTGCCGCTAGTCAGGATCGATGGAAAAATGAACACAGCAATGTACAGAAAGATCCTTGATGAAAACGTGCTCCAGAGCACTCTGACTGTGGTGAAGGTTCACCTTCCAACAGGACATTGACCCTAAGCACACAGCCTAGACAACGCAGTAGTGGCTTCGGGACAAGTCTCTGAATGTCCTTGAGTGGCCCAGCCAGAGCCCGGACTTGAAACCAATCGAACATCTCTGGAGAGACCTGAAAATAGTGGTGTGGTGACGCACCCCATCCAACCTGACAGAGCTTGAGAGGATCTGCAGAGAAAAATGGGAGAAACTCCCCAAATACAGGTGTGCCAAGCATGCAGCGTCATACCCAAGAAGACTCGAGGCTTTAATTTCTGCCTATGGTGCTTCAACAAAGTACTAAGTAAAGGGTCTGAATACTGTAAATGTGATAATTCCATTTAGACTTTTTTTTTTATACATTTGCAAAAATGTCTAACCTGTTTTTGCTTTGTCATTATGGGGTGTTTACAGATTGAGGGGGAAAAAAATGATTTAATACATTTTAGAATAAGGCTGTAACGTAACAAAATGTGGAAAAAGTCAAGGGGTCTAAATACTTTCCGAGTGCACCGTATCCGCTCTTATTAAAAAATAAGTTGTTTTATTTTACTGGAAAATTGTATATGGACCCCGATAACAGCCATTGTTTTATTATTTATGGTATGTAGGTGGGTTGCATTTAATAAAGTAGCCATGTTTAGTAAAGACAATAAGAAATGGTAAAAATGTCTCTTATTTCTCTTATTTTGTTTTCCAGTGGGTTCCATGCACAACTCTACACTGCAGCCTCTGAGACCAACATGCCTTATGGGAATCTCACATGGCATCACTTATATTCCACAAAGACACATGTCTACATTCTAAAAATGTGTGCTAGCAACAAGTGTTAGCAACCAACAGAATTGTAAACTGTTTTCTATCAGGACTCCCTGCCTGCCTCCTTTCCTGCCTGCCTCTCCCAAGCACAGCAGTGCCATTAGAAATTGCAAACCTGCCTTTTTTCAGTTTCTCTACAATCAACTCCTCTCCTTCCCAAGGGGGGTGACTGCCTGTCATGAGATTCCGAGTCTACAAGAGGAAGGTACAATACACGACGAGTCCCAAGTCATGTGTATGTGCTGCATGTTTCTGTACTGGGCATGTTTTAAATGGCACAAACAAATCAAATGTATTTGAGAACAGTCATATACAATAAAATGTCATATATTGTGACACATTTAGTTCAGTTGAAGAAGCCGGACCCACTGGATCAATTGAATGATTGAATAACCTATTAACTCCTGTAAACTCATATGAACTCTGTTGCATAATCTTACTGTATCTGTATTTCAAAAAAGATAATATAAATAACAATGCCAATGACAACATTAGTAAAATTACTGCAATAGCAGGCAGGATTGAGTCCAAAACTGGGCACAGGATATGATTTGTATTTTATCTCCAGGTGGTGATACTGACGCTGGTGGTGGTGGTGTGTGGCCTAGCCTTCTGGACCAGTGGGAAGCAGAAGAAGAGCAGTGGGGTGGTGGTCCTGAAAGAGGCTGAGGGGGCGAGGAGAAGCAGCAGTAGCCAGGTGCAGCCACAGCCGCAGGCCACACCTGCAGTCAGCCGGATACCTAACCTACCACCCATCGCACCTGTCAACGAGACACACCAGAAGAACCAGCCTGAAAAGCACCTGGAGAAAGAGGAGGTGGTAAAACCAGAGGTGGACAACACCACCCAGGTCTACCGTGGCATTGTGTTCCAGCTCAACTTTGACCAGACAGTGAGACATGAGGAGCAGTTCAGGGCAGCGAGGAAGAAGGATGATCTGGTGGTGGTGGTCCAGGTGCACAACAGACCTGACTACCTGAGGCTGCTGGTGGAGAGTCTGAGAAAGGCCAGGGGCGTGGAGAGCATCCTGCTCATCTTCAGCCACGACTTCTGGTCCCCCGAGATCAACCAGGTGGTGGCCTCAGTGGACTTCTGCCAGGTTCTCCAGATCTTCTTTCCCTTCAGCATCCAACTGTACCCCCAGGAGTTCCCGGGCCACGACCCCAGGGACTGCCCCAGAGACATTTCCAAGATAGACGCCTTAAAGCTGGGCTGCATCAACGCAGAGTACCCCGACTCGTTTGGCCACTACCGCGAGGCCAAGTTCTCCCAGACCAAGCACCACTGGTGGTGGAAGCTGCACTTTGTGTGGGACAGGGTCCGGGCCCTGAAGGACCACCGGGGTCTGGTGCTTCTCATCGAGGAGGACCACTTCCTCTCCCCTGACTTCCTCCACTTCCTCAAGCTGATGTCCATCCTGAAGAGGGAGAATTGCCCTGACTGTGACATCCTATCTCTGGGGAGCTACGGCCACATCAGCTACCCCAGTAAAGCCAACAAGGTGGAGGTGAAAGCCTGGAAGTCCACCGAGCACAACATGGGCATGGCTCTGAGCAGGGAGACCTACCAGAAACTCATTCAATGCACCGACGCCTTCTGCACCTATGACGACTACAACTGGGACTGGTCCCTGCAGCACCTGACCGTAACCTGCCTGCCCTCCTACTGGAAGGTCATGGTGAGCGAGGCACCCCGCGTCTTCCATGCCGGGGACTGCGGGATGCACCACAAGAAGTCCGTGTGCATGCCGTCCAGCCAAAAGACCAAGATAGATACCATTCTACAGAGCAGCAGCAATCAGCTGTTCCCCAAGAACCTGCTGATTACTAAGAGACTTCCGGCTAACGGGGCAGGGGGGGTGGCGCCCCACGTGAAGAACGGCGGTTGGGGGGACATTAGGGACCATGAACTCTGCAAGAGCTACCCTCGATTACAGTGACCTTATTATAATTGTTAGGCCTATATCGTTACTATTCTCTTTTTTGCATCCTCTGAATTTAAGAAAAAGAAAGCCTTTTGAAAAGAATCTTCATGGAATATTTCTTCATATTGCCTGTTTTATCTGACTCTTCCAAATAAACAGTTTGTTGGGTTTGGGCTTCTTTGTCACATGTCTCTTTATATATCCAAGACATTGATTTTTATTTATATATAAATAGATAGTTGAAGTCGGAAGTACTTTTAGGTTGGAGTCATTAAAACTTGTTTTTCAACTACTCCACAAATGTCTTGTTAACAAACTATAGTTTTGGCAAGTCGGTTAGGACATCTACTTTGTGCATGACACAAGTAATTTTTCCAACAATTGTTTACAGACAGATTATTTCACTTAAATCACTGTATTATAATTCCAGTGGGTCAGAAGTTTACATGCACTAAGTTGACTGTGCCTTTGAACAGCTTGGACAATTCCAGAAAATTATATCATGGCTTTAGAAGCTTCTGATAGGCTAATTGACATCATTTGAGTCAACTGGAGGTGTACCTGTAGATGTATTTCAAGGCCTTACCTTCAAACTCAGTGCTTCTTTGCTTGACATCATGGGAAAATAAAATAAAATCAGCCAAGACCTCAGGAAAAAAAATTGGAGACCTCCACAAGTCTGGTTCATCCTTGGGCGCAATATCCAAACACCTGAAGCTACCACGTTCATCTGTACAAACAATAGTACACAAGTATAAACACCATGGGACCACGCAGCCCTCATACCGCTCAGGAAGCGATGCGTTCTGTCTCCCAGAGATGAACGTACTTTGATGTGAAAAGTGCAAATCAATCCCAGAACAACAGCAAAGGACCTTGTTAAGATGCTGGAGGAAATAGGTACAAAATTATTTATTTCCACAGTTAAACGAGTCCTATATCTACATAACCTGAAAGGCCGGAAGAAGCCACTGCTCCAAAACCGCCATAAAAAGCCAGATTACGATTTGCAACTGCACGTGGGGACAAAGATCGTACTTTTGGGAGGAATGTCCTCTTGTCTGATGAAACAACAATAGAATTGTTTGGCCATAATGACCATCGTTATGTTTGGAGGAAAAGGGGGAGGCTCTCAAGCTGAAGAACAATACCCCAACTGTGAAGTATGGGGGTGGCAGCATCATGTTCTGGGGGTGCTTTGCTGCAGGAGGGACTGGTGCACGTCACAAAATAGATGGCATCATGAGATAGGAAAATTATGTGGATACAGACATTGAAACATCATCTCAGGACATCAGTCAGGAAGTTAAAGGTTGGTCGCAAATGGGTCTTCCAAATGGACAATGACCCCAAGCATACTTCCAAAGTTGTGGCAAAATGGCTTAAGGACAACAAAGTCAAGGAATTGGAGTGGCCATCACAAAGCCCTGACCTCAATCCCATAGAACATTTGTGGGCAGAACTGAAAAAGCATGTACGAGCAAGGAGGCCTACAAACTACAGACTCTGTTACACCAGCTCTGTCAGGAGGAATGGGCCAAAATGAACCCAACTTATTGTGGGAAGTTTGTGGAAAGCTACCCAAAATGTTTGACCCAAGTTAAACAATTTAAAGGCAATGCTACCAAATACTAATTGAGTGTATGTAAACTTCAGACCCGCTGGGAATGTGATGAAAGAAATAAAAGCTGAAATAAATAATTCTCTCTACTATTTTTCTGACATTTCACATTCTTAAAATAAAGTGGTGATCCTAACTGACCTAAAACAGGGAATTTTTACTTGGATTAAATGTCAGGAATTGCAACTCAATATTAAGAAGGTGTTCTTAATGTTTTGTACACTCAGTGTTTGTAAAGAATCACATATATATATATATATATATATACAGTAGCAGTCAAAAGTCTTTATTTGACTATTTTCTACATTGTAGAATGGTGGTGAAAACATCAAAACTATGAAATAACACATATTGAATCATGTAGTAACCAAAAAAGTGTTAAACAAATCAACATTTATTTTATATTCTTCAAAGTAGCCACCCTTTACCTTGATGACAGCTTTGCACAATCTTGGCATTCTCTCAACCAGCTTCACCTGGAATGCTTTTCCAACAGTCTTGAAGGAGTTCCCACATATGCTGAGCCCTTGTTGGCTGCTTTTCCTTCACTCTGCGGTCCAACTCATCCCAAACCATCTCAAATTGGGTTGAGGTCGAGTGATTGTGGAGGCCAGGTCATCTGATGCAGTTCTACATCACTCTTCATCTTGGTCAAATATCCTTTACACAGCCTGGAGGTGTGTTGGGTCATTGTCCTGTTGAAAAACAAATGATAGTGTAAACCAGATGGGATGGTGTATTGCTGCAGAATGATGTGGTAGGCCATGCTGGTTAAGTGTGCATTGACATTTTTTTAAATCACAGAGCACCATCACACCTCCTCCTCCATAGAACTACACATGCGGAGATCATCCGTTCACCTGCTCTGCGTCTCACTAAGACACGGTGGTTGAAACCCCAAATCTCAAAATCCATCAGACCAAAGGACAGATTTCCACCGGTCTAATGTCCATTGCTCTTGTTTCTTGGCCCAAGCAAGTCTCTTCTTCTTGTTGGTGTCCTTTAGTAGTGGTTTCTTTGCAGCAATTTGACCATGAAGGCCTGATGCACGCAGTCTCCTCTGAACAGTTGATGTTGAGATGTGTCTGTTACTTGAACTCTGTGAAGCATTTATTTGGACGGCAATTTCTGAAGTTGGTAACTAATGAACTCATTCTCTGCAGCATAGGTAACTCTGGGTCAACCTTTCCTGTGGTTGTCCTCATGAGAGCCAGTTTCATCATAGCGCTTGATGGTTTTTGCGACTGCACTTGAGGAAACTTTCAAAGTTCTTGATATTTTCCGTATTGACTGACCTTCATGTCTTAAAGTAATGATGGACTGTCGTATCACTGTTGCTTATTTGATCTGTTCTTGCCATAATATGAACATGTTATTTTACCAAATAGGGCTGTCTTCTGTATACACCCCTAACCTGTCACAACACAACTGATTTGCTCAAACACATTAAAAAGGAAACAAATTCCACAAATTAACTTTTAACAAGGCACACCTGTTAATTGAAATGCATTCCAGGTGACTATCTCATGAACCTGGTTGAGAGAATGCCAAGAGTGTGCCAAGCTGTCATCAAGGGTGGCTACTTAGAAGAATCACAAATTTAAAATATGTTTTGATTTGTTTTACAGGTTTTTGGTTACTACATGATTCCATATGGGTTATTTCATAGTTTTGATGTCTTCACTATTATTCTACATGCAGTGTAGAAAATATTTAAAAAATAAAACATTCCTTGAATGATTAGGTGTGTCCAATCTTTTGACTGGTACTATACATATTATTAAAGTAATTATTTAAATTCATGGTTTAATATGTGGAGGAATCCCAGACAACATTCACCGCATTGAGATGAATGATAAATTCCTGGTTTTGGTGCTGTAGCAGAAACATTTACATTTGAAGTGCTTAGGATGCAGCTCTCTATTGACAGTTTCCTCTAGGCCAAGCTAGCTTGGTGGCTTCTCTGAGGCGGGATTGATTTCCATTCCCTTACCCCCGCCTAAAGCAATGGTTTAAAGCTTGCCTGATCACTGTATATAAGATCTATCTGGGATGACTGCAGAGTGAAGGCCGACTCCGTTTCTCATCTCCATAAGTGTAAATCCACTACAGTTGTGGTGAAAAGTTTTGAGAATGACACAAATATTAATTTTCACAAAGTCTGCTGCCTCAGTTTGTATGATGGCAATTTGCATATACTCCAGAATGTAATGAAGAGTGATCAGATGAATTGCAATTAATTGCAAAGTCCCTCTTTGCCATGCAAATGAACTGAATCCCCCAAAAAACATTTCCACTGCATTTCAGCCCTGCCACAAAAGGACCAGCTGACATCATGTCAGTGATTCTCTCGTTAACACAGGTGTGAGTGTTGACGAGGACAAGGCTGGAGATCACTCTGTCATGCTGATTGAGTTCGAATAACAGACTGGAAGCTTCAAATGGAGGGTGGTGCTTGGAAACATTGTTCTTACTCGTTCAATCATGGTGACCTGCATGGAAACACGTGCAGTCATCATTGCTTCACACAAAAAGGGCTTCACAGGCAAGGATATTGCTGCCAGTTAAATTGCACCTAAATCAACCATTTAACGGATCATCAAGAACTTCAAGGAGAGCGGTTCAATTGTTGTGAAGAAGGCTTCAGGGTGCCCAAGAAAGTCCAGCAAGCGCCAGGACCGTCTCCTAAAGTTGATTCAGCTGGGGATCGGGGCACCACCAGTACAGAGCTTGCTCAGGAATGGCAGCAGGCAGGTGTGAGTGCATTTTCACGCACAGTGAGGCAAAGACTTTTGTAGGATGGCCTGGTGTCAAGAAGGGCAGCAAATAAGCTACTTCTCTCCAGGAAAAACATCAGGGACAGACTGATATTCTGCAAAAGGTACAGGGATTGGGCTGCTGAGTACTGGGGTAAAGTATTTTTCCCGAATGAATCCCCTTTCCGATTATTTGGGGCATCCTGAAAAAAGGCTTGTCCGCAGAAGACAAGGTGAGCGCTACCATCAGTCCTGTGTCATGCCAACAGTAAAGCATCCTGAGACCATTCATGTGTGGGGTTGCTTCTCAGCCAAGGGAGTGGGCTCATTCACCATTTTGCCAAAGAACACAGCCATGAATAAAGAATGGTACCAACACATCCTCCAAGAGCAACTTCTCCCAAACATCCAGGAATAGTTTGGTGACGAACAATGCCTTTTCCAGCATGATGGAACACTTTTGCCATAAGGCAAAAGTGATAACTAAGTGGCTCGGGGAACAAAACATCAATATTTTGGGTCCATGGCCAGGAAACTCCCCAGACCTTAATCCCATTGGCAACTTGTGGTCAATCCTCAAGAGGCGGGTGGACAAACAAAAACCCACAAATTCTGACAAACTCAAAGCATTGATTATGCAAGAATGGGCTGCCATCAGTCAGGATGTGGCCCAGAAGTTAATTGACAACATGCCAGGCAGGATTGCAGAGGCCTTGAAAAAGAAGAGTCAGCAATGCAAATATTGACTCTTTGCATCAACTTCATGTAATTGTCAATGAAAGCCTTTGACACTTATGAAATGCTTGTAATTATATTTCAGTATTCCATAGTAACATCTGACAAAAATATCTAAAGACACTGAAGCAGCAAACTTTGTGGAATTTAATATTTGTGTCATTCTCATAACTTTTGGCCACGACTGTAGTCTGACACATAATACTTACTTTCAATCTGTTGTTTATTTACTTTTTTCAAGAAGATTGGTATCTAATAAACTCAGTGTACATATTTTACCAATTTACCAATAATTATTGATGGTCTACTCTCCACCCCTCACTTCTTGTATGATACAAGTTATATCAGTATTGAGGAGTCTGTAAATACTGTATATTTTTTCACAAGCACAACCCAACCAACCCCATCAACAAGATTTTGGCAAGGACCATTCAAAGAAGGAATCTTTGAGGACAGAATAGAACTCAATGTGTTGTGTTAAGTGCAAAACAAAGGGTTGATTTAACTCCTAATCTGGTGTGGCCTTGTGTAAAAGCATGTGACAGTGCCCGGTGCTGCTGGGGGGGTCATGTGACCTAGGAATGGTGCATAGACTAAGATGATACAACATCTGTGTCTAAGGAAACCTTTTGGGGAAGCCTGCTCAGAATATGAGATCTCTACAAGGAGTACCCTATCTCCTCACCCAAACACAAAGCAAGTGTGTCTGCTTAACATAAGGAAGATAGCAGGTCAAATCATTACTGGGTACACAACACAGCAGTGTTTCCCAACCCTGGTCCTCCAGTGCCCCCAACAGTACACCGTTTTGTTGTAGCCCTTGACAAACGTGACTCGTTCAACTCATTGAAGTCTTGATGATTAGTTGACAAGTTGAATCAGGTGTGCTTGTCCAGGGTTACAATAAGAATATGTTCTGTTGGGGGTACTGGAGGAGCAGGGTTGGGGACACTGCACCACACTACCACACAGGGAAGGTAGACGAAAACCTCCAATGTGCAGGCCTGGTCTAGTGTAGTCTATTTTAGGCAGGAGTAGACCTGTGTTTTATATTTCCAACAGTCCAAGCCATCAGGGCTCTGGTGAGAGTGTATACTTTTAAATTATTGATAGCTACTGCACACAGTGCAGGGTAAACACAACGCCAGGTCATTGCAGAGTTACACACTAAGGGAGCAACTTTTCAGAGAGAGAGAGGGGTGAGTAATGCTGAAGCACGTTGCCAAGTCAATAAATTGTCATAGTCTTTCAATCAATTGTCATAGTCTTTCAATCAATTGGATCCCAAGACCTGTATATCTTTCTTAATCCATAATACAGATTTAGCTTCATTATTATGCGTTCAACACTGTGACATCATTTATGCCTAATGTGGAGTATTTTTGTTCATGAATTTTCTACCCAGATTGTCTAACCTGATTAGTAATAGTTGATTCAGAATCCTCTATTACCAGATAATCCACTATGAATTAGAAATAGAAAGTTATTGGATAAGAGGATTGACCTCCTCTCTCCCTGATTGTGTCAGATCTTCCTTAGAAGACACTGGCTCTAGATGTTCTCTTTATAGTAAACTAGCTTACTGGGTTCATGTGAGACTGGAATTACATTGGCTCAGCGCAACGCAACATTGATTTGTGAGCCTTGAGGAGGGAGGCAAGGAGGAAAGCAGGGTCTCAGGGAGGGAGAGGTGGTACATAGAGAGACACTTCACTGTGATGAGTGATTTGCTTGATAGGATGCAGTGGGATCTCATCCAAATCAAATTTATTTATATAGCCCTTCGTACATCAGCTGATATCTCAAAGTGCTGTACAGAAACCCAGCCTAAAACCCCAAACAGCAAGCAATGCAGCTGTAGAAGCACGGTGGCTAGGAAAAACTCCCTAGAAAGGCCAAAACCTAGGAAGAAACCTAGAGAGGAACCAGGCTATGTGGGGTGGCCAGTCCTCTTCTGGCTGTGCCGGGTGGAGATTATAACAGAACATGGCCAAGATGTTCAAATGTTCATAAATTACCAGCATGGTCGAATAATAATAATCACAGGCAGAACAGTTGAAACTGGAGCAGCAGCACGGCCAGGTGGACTGGGGACAGCAAGGAGTCTTCATGTCAGGTAGTCCTCAGGCATGGTCCTAGGGCTCAGGTCCTCCGAGAGAGAGAAAGAAAGAGAGAATTAGAGAGAGCATACTTAAATTCACACAGGACAGGAGAAGTACTCCAGATATAACAAACTGACCCTAGCCCCCCGACACATAAACTACTGCAGCATAAATACTGGAGGCTGAGACAGGAGGGGTCAGGAGACTCCTTGGCCCCATCCGAGGACACCCCCGGACAGGGCCAAACAGGTAGGCTATAACCCCACCCACTTTGCCAAAGCACAGCCCCCACACCACTAGAGGGATATCTTCAACCACCAACTTACCATCCTGAAACAAGGCCGAGTATAGCCCACAAAGATCTCCACCACGGCACAACCCAAGGGGGGTTGCCAACCCAGACAGGAAGATCACATCAGTGACTCAACCCACTCAAGTGACGCACCCCTCCTAGGGACGCGTCACCTCTCTCTTCTCTTTCGCTCTTTTGCTCTCTCTCTTTTTCGCTCTATTTTTTGCTTTCTCTCTCTTTTGCTCTCTCTCTCTTTCGCTATCTCTCTCTTTCGCTCTCTCTTTTTTGCTCTCTCTCTCTTTCGCTCTCTTTTTCGTTCTCTCTTTTTTGCTCTCTCTCTCTTTCGCTTGCTCTCTTTCGCTCTCTCTCTCTTTCGCTCTCTCTCTTTCGCTCTCTCTCTCTCTTTCGCTCTCTCTTTCACTCTCTCTTTTTTGCTCTCTTTGCTCTCTTTTTTGCTCTCTTGTCTTTCGCTCTTTCGCTCTCTCTTCTCTCTCTTTTTCACGCTCTTCTCTCTCTCTCTTTCGCTATCTCTCTCTTTCGCTCTCTCTTTTTTGCTCTCTCTCTCTTTCGCTCTCTTTTTCGTTCTCTCTTTTTTGCTCTCTCTCTCTTTCGCTCGCTCTCTTTCGCTCTCTCTCTCTTTCGCTCTCTCTCTTTCGCTCTCTCTTTTTTTTGCTCTCTTCACTCTCTTTTTTGCTCTCTCTTGTCTTTCGCTCTTTCGCTCTCTCTTCTCTCTCTTTTTCACTCTCTTCTCTCTCTCTTTTTCGCTCTCTCTTCTCTTTCGCTCTTTTGCTCTCTCTCTTTTTCGCTCTCTTTGCTCTCTCTCTCTTTCGCTCTCTCTCTCTTTGGCTCTCTCTCTCTTTGGCTCTCTCTCTCTTTGGCTCTCTCTTCTCTTTCGCTAACTCTTCTCTCTCTTTTTCGCTCTCTCTCTTTTTCGCTCTCTCTCTCTTTCGCTCTCTCTCTTTCGCTCTCTCTTTCGCTCTCTCTCTCTCTCTTTCGCTCTCTTTTTCGCTCTCTCTTTTTTGCTCTCTCTCTCTTTCGCTCTCTCTTTTTTGCTCTCTCTCTCTCTCTCTTTCGCTCTCTCTTTTTCGCTCTCTCTCTTTCTCTTTCGCTCTCTTTTTCGCTCTCTCTCTTTTGCTCTCTCTCTCTCTCTTTTTCTCTCTCTCTTTCGCTCTCTTTCTTTCGCTCTCTTTCTCTCTCTCTCTTTCGCTCTCTTTTTCGCTCTCTCTTTTTTGCTCTCTCTCTCTTTCACTCTCTTTTTTGCTCTCTCTCTCTTTCGCTATCTCTCTCTTTCGCTCTCTCTCTCTCTCTCTCTTCTCTTTCGCTCTCTTTTTCGCTCTCTCTCTTTTTTGCTCTCTCTCTCTTTCGCTCTCTCTCTTTCGCTCTCTCTTTCGCTATGTCTCTCTTACGCTCTCTCTTTTTTGCTCTCTCTCTCTCTCTTTCTCTCTCTCTTTTTCGCTCTCTCTTTTTTGCTCTCTCTTTTTTGCTCTCTCTCTCTTTCGCTCTCTCTTTCGCTCTCTCTTTTTTGCTCTCTCTCTCTCTCTTTCGCTCTCTCTCTTTCGCTATCTCTCTTTTGCTCTCTCTTTTTGCTCTCTCTCTTTCGCTATCTCTCTCTTTCGCTCTCACTTTTTCGCTCTCTCTCTCTTTCTCTTTCGCTCTCTTTTTCGCTCTCTCTCGCTCTCTCTTCTCTTTCGCTCTCTCTTTTTCGCTCTATTTTTTGCTCTCTCTCTCTTTCGCTCTCTCTCTCTTTGGCTCTCTCTCTTTCACTCTCTCTCTTTCGCTCTCTCTCTCTTTCGCTCTCTCTCTCTTTCGCTCTCTTTTTTGCTCTCTCTCTCTTTTTTGCTCTCTCTCTTTTTTGCTCTCTCTCTCTCGCTCTTTTTTCACTCTCTCTCTCTTTTTCGCTCTCTCTCTCTTTTTCGCTCTCTCCCTCTCTCTCTGTCTCTCTTTCGCTCTCTCTCTCTCCTTTTCGCAACTGAAGACCAAAAGTTTATTCTGTGGACATGAAATTGTTGACGTATGCATAATAAAATAACCTTTATTTGATAAATCATGCCACTGTCTTTAGCGCCTATCCTTATTAGGGGTTTTTGAGAAGTCTTGTTTTGACTGGGATATTTAAGTCAAGACAAATGTTTATAAATGTTTATAATTCAGTAGCCCATAAGCTATATAAAATTGTATAATGTTTGTTTATTTATTTCACATTTCGAAATATGTGCAGTAACTTCATCTGCTGTCCAAGTTAAAATGAAAAAGGATCTATTGGGTGAATTTGGAAAGAGTGCGACACCATATAAACTGGGACAGCTTAATCCTAACGCGTTTATTTTTTGGTCTGACAAGAGAAAACTGTTGTTACTAAACCCTTGCAGAGAAACCACATGATCGAAATTACATCACTTCATTGGTGTGACATCATAGAGGTACACTGAACAAAAATATAAATGGAAAATGTAAAGTGTTGGTCCCAAAAATATCCCAGAAATGTTCCATATGCACAAAAAGCTTATTTCTCTCAAATGTTGTGCATACATTTGTTGACATTCCTGTTAGTGAGCATCTCTCATTTGCCAAGATAATCCATCCACTTGACAGGTGTGGAATATAAAGAAGCTAATCAAACTGCATGATCATTGCACAGGTGCACCTTATGCTGGGGACAATAAAAGGCCACTCTAAAATGTGCAGTTTTGTGACACAACACAATGCCACAGATGACTGAATTTTTGAGGGTGTGCAGTTGTCAATCTGACTGCAAGAATGTCCACCAGAGCTGTTGCCTGATAATTGAATGTTAATTTTTCTACCATAAACTGCCTCCAACTTTGTTTAGAGAATTTGGTGGTACGTCAAACCGGCCTCACCAAGTGTAATCACACCAGCCCAGGACCTCCATATCCGGCTTCTACACCTGCAGGATCGTCTGAGACCAGCTACCTGGACAGCTGATGAAACTGTGGGTTTGCACAACTGAAGAATTTCTGCACAAACTGTCACAAACTGTCTCAGGGAAGCTCATCTGCGGGCTCGTTGTCCTCACCAGCAAATGCTCCCCTTCGATGGCCACTGGCACACTCGAGAAGTGTGCTCTTCACGGATTAATCCCGGTTTCAACTGTACTGGGCAGATGGCAGACAGTGCATGTGGCGTCGTGTGGGCGGGTGGTTTGCTGATATCAATGTTGTGAGTGCCCCATGGTGGAGGTGGGGTTATGGTATGGGAAAATATAAGGTATGGACAATGAACACAATTTAATTTTATTGATGGCAATTTGAATGCACAGAGACACCGTGACGAGATCATGAGGCCCACAGTCGTGCCATTCATCTGCCGCCATCACCTCATGTTTCAGCATGATAATGCATGGCCCCATGGTGCAAGGCTCTGTAAACAATTCCTGGAAGCTGATAATGTTCCAGTTCTTCTGTGGCCTGCATACTCACCAGACATGTAACCCATTGAGCATGTTTGGGATGCTCTGGATCGACATGTTCGACAACGTATTCCAGTTTCCGCCAATATCCAGCAACTTCTCACAGTAATTGAAGAGTAGTGGGACAACATTCCACAGGCCACAATCACAACAGCCTGATCAACTCTATGAGAAGCAGATGTGCATGAGGCAACTGGTGTTCACACCAGATACTCACTGGTTTTCTGATCCATGCCCATACCTTTTTTACATTAGGTACCCCTGTACTAAGGTTAGGCAGGGCTCTGCTTCTTGTAATACTACAAGGTTTCCCAAAGTCCTCAGGACCCTTTACTAACACTTCTTTTCAGAATAAATATTCTGCTTCATTATGGCAGATGTTTTCTTAGTAGAACAAAAAGTAAAGAATCAATTTGGGCCTATATAACATTTGAGAATTATACCGCCTCCTACTGAAGAATGGAGTAAATTACTGAATAAAACCCCAATAGGCAATACAAGGTTTTTGAACTCTGTCAAATTCTGGAGTGAATCAAAATGAAACATTCAGTAAAGATTGATTTCCATTTTATTAAGTATATCACTTTAGTCAATATAATTTGAAACAAGAGAAATGCAGGAAAATAATTGCCATGAGTTTATCTGCAAAGCTAAATGTCATCCTAAAAGAAAACTTAACACTAGTGTTCTACCTCATCCATCTAGTATTTAAAAACATATTTTAGTGGCCTGTGTGGTCCAGTGGTTCACTTGTATACAGTGAAAGTATTCAGACCCGTTAAATTTTCTTGTTTTGTGACGTTACAGGCTTATTCTAAAATGGATTCAATAAAACATTTTCCTCATCAATCTACACACAATACCCCACAATGACAAAGTCAAAACAGGTATTTAGATTTTGTTGCACATTTATTAAAACATTTAACAAATACCTTATTCACGTAAGTATTCAGACCCTTTGCTATGAGACTTAAAATTTAGCTCAGGTGCATCCTGTTTCCATTGTCATCCTTGAGATGTTTCTACAACTTGATTGGAGTCCACCTGTGGTAAATTCAATTGATTGGACAAGATTTGGAAAGGCACACACCTGTCTATGTAAGGTCAGAGCAAAAACCAAGCCATGAGGTTGAAGGAATTGTCCGTAGAGCTCCGAGACAGGATTGTGTCGATGCCCAGAAAAAATGTCTGCAGCATTGAAGGTCCCCAAGAACAGTGGCCACCATCATTCTTAAATGGGAAAAGTTTAAAACCACCAAGACTCTTCCTAGCGCTGGCTGCCCGGCCAAACTGAGCAATCTAGGGAGGAGGGCCTTGGTCAGGGAGATGACCAAGAACCAGATAGTTACTCTGACTGAGTTCCAGAGATCATCTGTGGAAATTAGAGAACCTTCCAGAAGGACAATCATATCTGCAGTACTCCACCAATCAGGCCTTTATGGTAGAGTGGCAAGATGGAAGCCACTCCTCAGTAAAATACACATGACAGCCTGCTTAGAGTTTGCCAAAAGGCACCTAAAGGACTCTGAAAATGAGAAACAAGATTCTCTTGTCTGATGAAACCAAGTTTGAACTACTGGGCCTGAATGCCAAGTGTCACGTCTGGAGGAAACCTGGCACAATCCCTACGGTAACGCACGGTGGTGTCAGCAGCATGCTGTGGGGATGTTATTCAGCCCAGGGACTGAGAGACTAGTCAGGATTGAGGAAAGATGAATGGAGCAAAGTACAGAGAGATCCTTGATGGAAAACCTGCTCAGGACCTCAGACTGGAGCAAAGGTTCACCTTCCATTGGGACGACGACTTTAAGAACACATCCAAGACAACGCAGGAGTGACTTCGGGATGAGTCTCTGAATGTCCTTGAGTGACCCAGCCAGAGCCCAGACTTGAACCCAATCGAACATCTCTGGAGAAACCTGAAAATAGCATTGAAGCGACGCTCCCCATCCAACTTGACAGAGCTTGGTGTGCCAAGCTTGCAGTGCCATACCCAAGAAGACTATAGGTTGTAATTGCTGACAAAGGTGCTTCAACAAAGTACTGAGTAAAGGGTATGAATTTACTTTTGTAAATGTGATATTACCATACTTTTTTTTAGGAACTAAGCAAAAAAATTAAACGTCCCTTTTATCAGGAACCTGTCTTTCAAAGATAATTTGTAAAAATCCAAATAACTTCACAGATCATTGTAAAGGGATTAAACACTGTTTCCCATGCTTTTTCAATGAAACATAAACAATTAATGAACATGCACCTGTGGAATGGTTGATACTAAGAGCTTACAGACGGTAGGCAATTAAGGTCACAGTTATGAAAATGTAGGACACTAAAGAGAACTTTCTACTGACTCTGAAAAATACCCAAAAGAAAGATGCCCAGGCTCCCTGCTCATCTGCATGAACATGCATTAGGCAAGCTGCAAGGAGGAATGATGACTGCAGATGTGGCCAGGGCAATAATTTGCAATGTACGTACTATGAGACGCCTAAGACAGCGCTACAGGGAGACAGAACGGACAGCTTCTCGCAGTGGCAGACCACGTGTAACAACACCTGCACAGGATCGGTACATCCGAACATCACAACTGCGGGACAGGTACAGGATGGCAACAACAACTGCCGAGATACACCAGGAATGCACAATCCCTCCATCACTGCTCAGACTGTCCACAATAGGCTGAGAGAGGCTGGACTGAGGGCTTGTAGGCCTGTTGTAAGGCAGGTCCTCACCAGAAATCACCGGCAACAACGTCGCCTATGGGCACAAACCCACAGTTGCTGGACCAGACAGGACTGGCAAAAAGTGCTCTTCTCTGACGAGTTGCCGTTTTGTCTCACCAGGTGTGATGGTCGGATTCGTATTTATCGCCGAAGGAATGAGCGTTACACCGAGGCCTGTACTCTGGAGCGGGATCGATTTTGAGATGGAGGGTCCGTCATGGTCTGGGGCGGTGTGTCACAGCATCATTGGACTGAGCTTGTTTTCATTGCAGGCAATCTCAGCGCTGTGTGTTGCAGGGAAGACATCCTCCCTCATGTGGTACCCTTCCTGCAGGCTCATCCTGACATGACCCTCCAACATGACAATGCCACCAGCCATACTGCTTGTTCTGTGTGTGATTTCCTGAAAGACAGGAATGTCAGTGATCTGCCATGGCCAGCGAAGAGCTCGGATCTCAATCCCATTGTGCACGTCTGGGACCTGTTGGATCAGAGGTTGAGGGCTATGGCCATTCCCCCCAGAGATGTCCAGGAACTTGCAAGTGCCTTGCAGGAAGATTGGGGTAACATCTCACAGCAATAACTGGCAAGTCTGGTGCAGTCCACGAGGAGGAGATGCACTGCTGCAGTACTTAATGCATCTGGTGGCCACACCAGATACTGACTGTTACTTTTGATATTGACCCCCCCACTTTGATCAGGGACACATGATTCCATTTCTGTTAGTCACATGTCTGTGGAATTTGTTCAGTTTATGTCTCAGTTGTTGAATCTTGTTATGTTCATACAAATATTTACACAAGTTAAGTTTTCTGAAAATAAACGCAGTTGACAGTGAGAGGGCGTTTATTTTTTTTGCCGAGTTTATATAACTTTGCAAAAATGTCTAAAAAACAGTTTCTTCTTTGCCATTATGGGGTTTTGTGTGTAGATTTATGAGGAAAAAATGATTTAATCAATTTTAGAATAAGGCTGTAACTTATCAAAATGAGGAACAAGTCTGAATACTTCCCAGAATGCCCTTTACAGCCTGGGCTACCAGAGTCAGCATGAGTGAATCTGAATCATGCCCTTTTGATTCTCAAACTCTTCCACTTTTCCAGTCTCTTATCTCATTGGTCTATATCAATAAAATATACACATCTTAAAGCGGCAATCTGCAGTTGAAACAGTAACAAAGCACACTCCCCTCCACTGTTTTGCTAAAAATCTGAGGTATGGGGTAGGAGAAATGTAACCACTCTTAAATTCATAGACAGCTATGGAAGCAAGGAATGGCCATCCATGATATCAACATTATAGTTTAAACCATGTTTTGAGGCTATACATTGTGTTTGTTTACATTTCATTTGATTACAAACATTGGAGTAAAACAAGCATATATTTTGGGTTCTGATGGGTTATGACAGTTTAATTAAACTCATGAGGCATTTCTACGTTTTATTTTTCTAGAGTCAATGGGTGCATATCATTAATTAATACGTCCAGAAATTGATGTAACTAGTGCAGATTGTCCCTTTTAATAGCACCAAAATCTCTGTTCCTAGAACCAAATCATGTCTGGAATCAGGGTGTGAATGAGAGAGTGTAGTCTTCATGTTGATGTCTTGTCTCCCTGAGGTTACTTGACAGTGGAGTAGAGGGAGCTGGGGTCAGCAGGGTTCTCCATCTCTCTCCCTCTGCCAGAAGAGGGCATAACTGAGGCATACATCACTGCATCTTTACTGTTGGCCTACACACACACACACACACACACACACACACACACACACACACACACACACACACACACACACACACACACACACACACACACACACACACACACACACACACACACACACACACACACACACACACCACAAAGTATAGGCTTTAAACAGTGTATAGGAGGGAGAGTGATACCATTACAATATGTTCAGTTTTGCTTCACTTACATCAACTCTCTCAGGGAGATTTTGATTGAAGTGGTCAATGGAGGCATAGGTGATTCTGTCAGCAGGTTGACTCTACAAGGGTCAACATGGTTATTGAAACATGAATAATTTAAACTGGACATTAGTCTGATTGCATGATAACAACTGGGTCAGATTATGTTTCATATTAATCATGTTTCAAACCCCATTAGAATGTTGATGCACTAACCTTGTCCTCATTGGTTGGTGGGGTGGAGTGGTTTACTGCATTCAGACCCTTTATCAATTAATAACAAATGTAATATATTAAAAACAATAGAATTATAGTGCAAACTCTTGGTGTATTATACTATTAGTAAAATATCTAACTGTGTTAATTAAGTCACAGTTCACTCACAATGCTGTTATCAGTTGGCTCTTGATTCTCTGACAAGAACAAATAAAATAAATCAGAAGAATTTCAATGAAACAACTGTCTGTCTCCATGTATTACTGTGTAATTAATGCACTCCATTAAACTCAGAGACAAATGTAAGTCCGTACTGTCTCTCCTCCTGCGTACTATGATGACAACAGCAGTGACACACACCGCTGCTGCCAAAGCCAATCCTACAGTCACCATGAGGAAGAGGTCCTGAGAGCCTGAGACGACCAGAGAGGGGAGAAGGGTCTGGTTAGTGGGGGACCTTACAGCAGGGCCAGCTCTCACCTTTTGGGGTCCCCCCCAACCAAAAATGCTAAAGCCCCTAAAAGGCTAGAGAGGGTATTTCTCTCACAGCAAAACACTTAAGTGGCCCCCATCCTGATGGCGGAGAGAAACATTTCCGTTTTAAAGTCAATTTCCTACTGTGTGGTGAATAGAACATTTTGCAGTTTTAAAGGCCCAGTGCAGTCAAAAACATGATTTCCTGTGTTTTATATAAACTCAGCAAAAAAAGAAACATCCTCTCACTGTCAACTGCACTGATCTTCAGCAAACTTAACATGTGTAAATATTTGTATGAACATAACAAGACTCAGCAACTGAGACATAAACTAAATCCGTTCCACAGACATGTGACTAACAGAAATTGAATAATGTGTCCTTGAACAAATGGGGGATCAAAATCAAAAGTAAGTCAGTATCTGGTGTACCAGCTGCATTAAGTACTGCAGTGCATCTCCTCCTCATGGACTGCACCAGATTTGCCAGTTCTTGCTGTAAGATGTTACCCCACTCTTCCACCAAGGCACCTGCAAGGCACCTGCAAGTTCCCGGACATTTCTATGGGGAAAGGCCCTAGCCCTCACACTCTGATCCAACAGGTCCCAGACGTGCTCAATGGGATTGAGATGCGGTCTCTTCGCTGGCCATGGCAGAACACTGACATTCCTGTCTTACAGGAAATCACACACAGAACGAGCAGTATGGTTAGTGACATTATCATCCTGGAGGGTCATGTCAGGATGAACATGCAGGAAGGGTACCACATGAGGGAGGAGGATGTCTTCCCTGTAACGCACAGCGCTGAAATTGCCTGCAATGACAACAAGCTCAGTCCCATGATGCTGTGACACACCGCCACAGACCATGACGGACCCTTCACCTCCAAATCGATCCCGCTCCAGAGTACAGGCCTCGGTGTAACCTCATTCCTTCGACGATAAACACGAATCCGACCATCACACCTGGTGAGACAAAACGGCAACTCGTCAGAGAAGAGCACTTTTTGCCAGTCCTGTCTGGTCCAGCAACTGTGGGTTTGTGCCCATAGGCAACGTTGTTGCCTGTGATTTCTGCCGGGAGCTCAAACGTTTGGCAGTCTGGATGTAGGACAGGTTTTTGTGGTCCGTCCACCCAATAAAGGGGAGAACCTGAGCCCTCCGACTAGTGACGCCACTCCTCAAGACCCAGCTTCTCAGCAGAAGTTCCTGGTTACCTTTGTCAAAATTTCTTGCTGCAGGTGAGAGTTTGCAGGACAAGAAGGCACATGGGTGGAGCTTCTGATCAGAGGGGGGACGTTGAGACAGAACAGCACCTACCCTATTGTGTTGAGGCATCCACCTCGACGACGAACTGGAGTTCTGGGTTGGGCTGGGTTCGGATCGGAGCAGAAGTGAAGCTTGAGTTCCCGGAACGCTGCCTCTTCCTCAGGGGTCCAGTGGAACTGAGTGGAGGTGGAGGTGAGAGTGGTGAGGGTCTGCCAAACGGCTGTAGTTACAGATGAAACGTTTAAAAAAATGGCAAACCCCAGCTGTTGGAGTACTTGGTGAATGTGTTGCTGGTGAGCCTCAGGGTCCTTAGAAAACATAGAGAGCATCCTGGCGGGCTGTATCACCGCCTGGTACGGCAACTGCTCCGCCCACAACCGTAAGGCTCTCCAGAGGGTAGTGAGGTCTCCACATAGACAAAAACGAAGCGTCCAGTCACATCCCACATAACATCATTAACCAGGCTCTGGAAAACAGCAGGAGCGTTAGTGAGACCAAAATGGCATGAACAAATACTCAGTGTCCAAGTGGTATGTTGAACGCCGTTTTCCACTCGTCCCCCTCTCTGATGCAGACAAGGTGGTAGGCATTCCAGAGGTCCAGTTTAGTGAACACCATGGCACCATGGAGGGGGGCAAAAGCAGAACTGGTGCGTGGCAAGGCATACTTGTTCCTAACAGTGAAACTATTCAGCCCACGGAAGCCTATGCACGACCTCAGTGACCCAAAAACACAGCCCCTACCTGAGAGGAAGAAGGCCCACAATGTCTTGCAGCCAGGGAATCCTGGATGTACACCTCCATAGCCTCTTGCCCAGGGTGAGGGAGGTTATACAACCGGCTACAGGGGAGAGGAGCTCCACGCTGGAGGTCAATAGCGCAGTCATATGGCCGATGAGGCGGCAGAGACAGGGTGTGGAGCTTGCTGAACACGAGCTAGATCGTGATACTCTAGAGGAATTGATGACAGGTCCGAGGGTTCTGGAATGGACTGGGGCACAGACAAGGCAGGGGGAAGGGCAGAATGGGTGGAGACACTTAGAGTGACAAAATGTACACCTAGTGGTTACCCTTCCAGCAGTCCAGTCGATCTCTGGGATGTGCAGCTTTAACCAAGGATGGCCAAGAACCAGAAGAGAGTGAGTGCAGTCGATTATGTGGAGACTAATAATTTCCTGGTGATTCCCAGAGAGAAGCAGGATGACTGGCACGGTCCTCTCACTGACACGGACGAGGAGCTGTCCATTGAGAGCGTTGGCATCGAGGGGTGAATCGAGTGGAACAGTGTCCAGGCCCAACTGGGCAACACCTCGGGCCAGGAAACTCTCATCAGCACCCGAGTCGATGAGGGCAGGTAGAGAAAAGGCCTGGCTTTGCCATACAAGAGTGCTGTCTAGCAAGGGTCTGGGGAATGATGGACCGGCGCTTTGACTCAGCAGTATATCCCCCACAACTTCCAAGCCACCCCCTTTAGCTGGCCGCAGCGAACAAGTGGAGACAAAGTGACCAACCTGGCCTCAGTATAGGCAGCCCCTGGTGCTGACTCGCCGCTGCCTCTCCTCAGGAGAGGGACGTGCCCGGTCGAGCCGTGTGGGTTTAGGTTCTGCCTTCTCTCCGACGCTCAAGGAGATGGTTGTGGAAGCAGATGGCGAGAGAGATGAGCTCTTCAAGTCCATCAGGCTATTGCAAACAAGTTAGATTATTTGTACATTGTTTAATTATATTTTGATTAATTCAATGTTGATTCATTGAAGAGTTTAAACGTGTTCTAATTGTTAATTTAAAAACATTATTCAAGATGAAGTAGTGTCAATGTTCATTCATCACAGATCATAATTCTACAATAAAAAAGGTGTGAAGGGGATCAGTCTCTAAAGCTTGTCTGTGTTTGTGGCTTTCTCAAATGACATGACCTTTCACCAGTCAGTTGTATTTGACTGTCACTGTCTCAGGATATCAGCCATGTGAACCAATTTTGCAGCTTATCATAATGTTATGCATCACCAATGCAGCCACAGACCTACAGTATGATAACTGGCCTAATGTGCACGTGTCATTGTATCTGAATCAGAAAATAGCTAAACTCACACATCATTTGCATACTGATGAGCTAGCTATATGATCTCTATTAAAAATGATACTAGTAGATGATGTATATGAGATTAACCATAAGCCCGATTTTAGACACTATTTTTCAGACATGAAATTGTTTAGTGCAAATGTAACCCTTGTATTCTAGGTACTGTACTGTACATGAAAATAAGGAGCAGGCAATTTGTAGGCTAATTAAAAATGTAAAAGGAAAATAATATGTCTTGGGGAGTGTGGGTATTCTACCTTGTTTATTTGCTGAGGATGATTTTAGAACACAAAGACTAAATCAAATGGTCAGTGGCATGGAGGAGGATTGCAGAGATGTTGCTGTTGATGGTAGGTAAAGATTTGCATGAAACTGTTCGCAAGTCAAAGCCACCATTTCCTTTACCCAAAGTACCCATTTATGTGTATATAGGCCTATGTATTTTACAAGAGGTAAGCTACACTCTATATACAAAAGTATGTGGACACCCCTTCAAATAAGTGGATTCGGCTATTTCAGACAGACCCGTTGCTGACAGGTGTATAAAATCAAGCACACAGCCATGCAATCTCCAAAGTAAAACATTGGCAGTAGAATGGCCCTACTGAAGAGCTCAGGGACTTTCAAAGTGGCACCATCATAGGATGCCACCTTTCCAACAAGTCAGTTGGTCAAATTTATGCCCTGCTAGAGCTGCTCTGGTCAACTGTGCTGTTATTGTGAAGTGGAAACCTCTAGGAGCAACAACGGCTCAGCATGAAGTGGTAGGCCACACAAGCTCATAGAACGGGACCGCCGTGTGTTGAAGTGCGCAGTGGGTAAAAATGACCGAGCAGCTGCACACAAGCCTAACATCACAATTCACATTGCCAAGCTTCGACTGGAATGGTGTAAAGCTTGCCACCATTGGACTCTGGAGCAGTGGAAACGCGTTCTCTGGAGTGAGGAATCATCCTTCATCATCTGGCAGTCCAACAGACAAATCTGGGTTTGGTGGATGCCAGGAGAACCCTACCTGCCCCAATGCATAGTGCCAACTGTAAAATTTGGTGGAAAAGGAGTGGTCTGGGGCTGTTTTTCATGATTTGGGCTAGGCCCCTTAGTTCCAGTGAAGGGAAATGTAAACACTACAGCATACAATGACATTCTAGATTATTCTGTGCTTCCAACTTTGTGGCAACAGTTTGGGGAAGGCCCTTTCCTGTTTCAGCATGACAAAGCCCCAGTGCACACATGGACATTGGTTTTTGGTGGGCAAATTTTGCAATTCAATTTGCTCCACACATTCACAAAAGATGGCTACAGTATGATCACAGTTATGAGGTTTAGAGTGCTTGATGTTGAAAGCTAGCTAGAAGCACAACCAAACATTGTTGTGCAAATCTCACTTCACCCACCATCAACACCAACAATCTCTGCACTCCTCCTCCATGCCATTGACTATAATTTTGTCTCTGTATTCTAGCAAAGCAAAATCATATAGAATTGGAAAACCCAACACAGCGATGATTGTCTTTCCTCCATCTCTTTGGCTGTAATGACAGGCAGAACTATGTTTCCTGAACGGAAGATTTTCAAGCAAACATCTGCTCCTCACCTGATTGGTTAACGGCATAAATTAGAGCAGAGCTGTCTTCTTCTATCACTCGGCTAGTAAGGTTCCCACCACTCACCTTCCCACAATCCCTTGCACATTGCTCCGTGTGCTCCCGTTGAACTTTAATGGGGGCAGAACTTTTCTCTGGTGTATTCGGGAGTGGTGGAAAACCTACGCGGCCGCCTATGGTAGCAGATGGACGAGGGCAGCATTTTCTGAGATAAACTGACCAAGATGCACCTCCAACAACAACACATAAATGTTTGATTAAGATTTATTCCGGTCTGGACCAGCCTTGATTTTTCCGGTCTGGACCAGCCTTGGTTTTTCAACTTTCATTCATAACAAAAATGTCCCTGATTTCAACTGCAGGAAAAAAAATACATACTTTCAACATCTGTAAAATATGCATTTTCAACATTCTGAAAATACGTATTTTCAACTTTCATTCAGAACCTAAATTGATCCCAACTTCAACGTCTGGTAAATACGTCTTTAAGACGTCTTTTCAACCTCATTTTGAATACTGGGACTCTAACAGTTTTGCTGGG
This sequence comes from Oncorhynchus mykiss, assembly GCF_013265735.2. Lineage (NCBI taxonomy): Eukaryota > Metazoa > Chordata > Actinopteri > Salmoniformes > Salmonidae > Oncorhynchus > Oncorhynchus mykiss. The sequence goes on from NC_048568.1 coordinate 30,844,658, forward strand.
AGCCATTTCTTGGTCTTGCCTGAATGGCAAGGACCTGCCTGCTTTTCTCCAGGCAGCTCTCTGTGGTCCCTGGAATGCAAAGCCATAAACTATAATATTTGACAATCATAATGTTAGGCCTACGTTTTTAGACAAAAAAATGATTGGGCTGCAACAACACAGTGCAATGAGGAATGTATTATTGTGAATACACAATTATTGTCCATAGTATATCCTATAGGACACCAAATTTGGTCAGAGAGCGACGCCTTCACGGCACGCCGATGACGCGGGTGGTCTTCACTTGATACCGAATCAGCGTATTCGTCAATGTTGTTGTCTGATGCAATACGAAACATATCCCAGTCCACGTGATGGAAGCAGTCTTGGAGTGTGGAATCAGATTGGTCGGACCAGCGTTGGACAGACCTCCACGCTTCTTGTTTTAGTTTCTGTCTGTAGGCAGGGATCAACAAAATGGAGTCGTGGTCAGCTTTTCCGAAAGGAGGGCGGGGCAGGGCCTTATATGCGTCGCGGAAGTTAGAATAGCAATGATCCAAGGTTTTGCCAGCCCTGGTTGCGCAATCGATATGCTGATACAATTTAGGGAGTCTTGTTTTCAGATTAGCCTTGTTAAAATCCCCAGCTACAATGAATGCAGCCTCAGGATGTATGGATTCCAGTTTGCAAAGAGTCAAATAAAGTTCGTTCAGAGCCATCGATGTGTCTGCTTGGGGGAATATATACGGCTGTGATTATAATCGAAGAGAATTCTCTTGGTAGATAATGCGGTCGACATTTGATTGTGAGGAATTCTGAATCAGGTGAACAGAAGGACTTGAGTTCCTGTATGTTTTTGTGACCACACCACGTCTCGTTAGCCATAAGGCATACGCCCCCGCCCCTCTTCTTACCAGAAAGATGTTTGTTTCTGTCGGCGCGATGCGTGGAGAAACCAGCTGGCTGCACCGACTCCGATAGCATCTCTCCAGTGAGCCATGTTTCCGTGAAGCAAAGAACGTTACAGTCTCTGATGTCCCTCTGGAATGCTACCCTTGCTCGGATTTCATCAACCTTGTTGTCAAGAGACTGGACATTGGCGAGAAGTATACTAGGGAGTGGTGCACGATGTGCCCGTCTCCGGAGTCTGACCAGAAGACCGCTTCGTTTCCCTCTTTTACGAAGTCGTTTTTTTGGGTCGCTGGCTGGGATCCATTCCGTTGTCCTGGGTGAAAGGCAGAACACAGGATCCGCTTCGGGAAAGTCATATTCTTGGTCATACTGATGGTGAGTTGACTCTGCTCTTATATTCAGTAGTTCTTCTCGACTGTATGTAATGAAACCTAAGATGACCTGGGGTACTAATGTAAGAAATAACACGTAAAAAAACAAAAAACTGTATAGTTTCCTAGGAACGCGAAGCGAGGCGGCCATCTCTGTCGGCGCCGGTGTGTGAGTTCATTAGAACGTGCGTTGAAGATGTCGTTCCCATAGCAACGATTAAAACATTCCCAAACCAGAAACCGTGGATTGATGGCAGCATTCGTGTGAAACTGAAAGAGCGAACCACTGCTTTTCATCAGGGCAAGGTGACCGGAAACATGACCGAATGCAAACAGTGTAGCTATTCCCTCCACAAGGCAATCAAACAAGCTAAGCGTCAGTATAGAGACAAAGTAGAAACACAATTCAACAGCTCAGACACAAGAGGTATGTGGCAATCACGGATTACAAAAAGAAAACCAGCCCCGTCACGGACCAGGATGTCTTGCTCCCAGGCAGACTAAATAACTTTTTTGCCCGCTTTGAGGACAATACAGTGCCACTGACACGGCCTGCAACCAAAAAATGCGGCCTCTCCTTCACTGCAGCCGAGGTGAGTAAAACATTTAAACGTGTTAACCCTCGCAAGGCTGCAGGCACAGACGGCATCCCCAGCCGCGCCCTCAGAGCATGCGCAGACCAGCTGGCTGGTGTGTTTACGGACATATTCAATCAATCCCTATCAAAGTCTGCTGTTCCCACATGCTTCAAGAGGGCCACCATTGTTCCTGTTCCCAAGAAAGCTAAGGTAACTGAGCTAAACGACTACCGCCCCGTAGCACTCACTTCCGTCATCATGAAGTGCTTTGAGAGACTAGTCAAGGACCATATCACCTCCACCCTAGTTAATACCCTAGACCCACTCCAATTTGCTTACCGCCTAAATAGGTCCACAGACGATGCAATCTCAACCACACTGCACACTGCCCTAACCCATCTGGACAAGAGGAATACCTATGTGAAAATGCTGTTCATCGACTACAGCTCGGCATTTAACACCATAGTACCCTCCAAGCTCGTCATCAAGCTCGAGACCCTGGGTCTCGACCCCACCCTGTGCAACTGGGTACTGGACTTCCTGATGGGCCGCCCCCAGGTGGTGAGGGTAGGCAACAACATCTCCACCCCGCTGATCCTCAAGGGTGCGTTCTGAGCCCTCTCCTGTACTCCCTGTTCACCCACGACTGCGTGGCCACGCACGCCTCCAACTCAATCATCAAGTTTGCGGACGACACAACAGTGGTAGGCTTGATTACCAACAATGACGAGACTGCCTACAGGGAGGAGGTGAGGACCCTCGGAGTGTGGTGTCAGGAAAATAACCTCACACTCAACGTCAACAAAACTAAGGAGATGATTGTGGACTTCAGGAAACAGCAGAGGGAACACCCCCCTATCCATATCGATGGAACAGTAGTGGAGAGGGTAGTAAGTTTTAGGTTCCTTGGCATACACATCACAGACAAACTGAATTGGTCCACCCACACAGACAGCATCGTGAAGAAGGCGCAGCAGCGCCTCTTCAACCTCAGGAGGCTGAAGAAATTCGGCTTGTCACCAAAAGCACTCACAAACTTCTACAGATGCACAATCGAGAGCATCCTGGCGGGCTGTATCACCGCCTGGTACGGCAACTGCTCCGCCCACAACCGTAAGGCTCTCCAGAGGGTAGTGAGGTCTGCACAACGCATCACCGGGGGCAAACTACCTGCCCTCCAGGACACCTACACCACCCGATGTTACAGGAAGGCCATAAAGATCATCAAGAACAACAACCACCCGAGCCACTGCCTGTTCACCCCGCTATCATCCAGAAGGCGAGGTCAGTACAGGTGCATCAAAGCTGGGACCGAGAGACTGAAAAACAGCTTCTATCTCAAGGCCATCAGACTGTTACAGCCACCACTAACATTGAGTGGCTGCAACCAACACACTGACTCAACTCCAGCCACTTTAATAATGGGAATTGATAGGAAATGATGTAAAATATATCACTAGCCACTTTAAACAATGCTACCTAATATAATGTTTACATACCCTACATTATTAATCTCATATGTATACGTATATACTGTACTCTGTACTCTCATCTACTGCATCTTTATGTAATACATGTATCACTAGCCACTTTAACTATGCCACTTTGTTTACATACTCATCTCATATGTATATACTGTACTCGATACCATCTACTGTATCTTGACTATGCCGCTCTGTACCATCACTCATTCATATATCTTTATGTACATATTCTTTATCCCCCTACACTTGTGTGTATAAGACAATAGTTTTGGAATTGTTAGTTAGATTACTTGTTGGTTATTACTGCATTGTCGGAACTAGAAGCACAAGCATTTCGCTATACTCGCATTAACATCTGCTAACCATGTGTATGTGACAAATAAAATTTGATTAGATTTGATTTGATTTGATTTACTGTAACTTTGTGAAATAAGCACCAATCGGGGTCAAACAAAGCTAGCTAGATAGCCAATGAGCTGGACTTTATGGGAAACCCTGTTTTTGTCGCAAAATGTAGCTGCTAACCTTGTGCGACAGCAAGTCTTTTCCTTTTGGACAAAAATCATAAGAATGTGGAGAGTTATGAAGTTATGAAAACTGGTTGTTTTGCAAATGTTGAACTTACAATATGGCTACTAATACTGGAAAAGCTAAATAAAAGTCCAAGTATACAGATTTGACAATATTCCTGTAGAAAAATATAATGTGAATGTAAATATCTCCTTCACGATTTGCCTAAATGTACCTGGGTGACTTCACACTAAATGTCATGTAGTTTGATCATACTTTAAAACGTCTTGGTGACAGGGGGCAGTATTTTCACGTCCGGATGAAATGCATGCCCAAGTTCAACTGCCTGCTACTCATCCCCAGAAGATATTATTATTGGATTTGGATAGAAAACACTCATATCTGTGAGTATAACATAACTTATTTAGCAGGCGAAACCCAGAGAACAAACCATTCAGATGTTTTTTTTTGAGGTCACTCTCTTTTCAATGGGTTTTCATTGGGAATCCAGATTCAAGGGACATTCTTCCAGTTCCTATCGCTTCCATGGATGTCAACAGTCTTTAGAAATTGGTTGAGGTTTTTCCTTTTTGTAATGAAGAGGTATGGCCATCTTGAACGAGGGTCACTTGAAGTGTACTGTTAGATAGAGGTACGTGACCAGAAAGCTAGCTACAGTTTGTTTTCTTCCTGTATTGAACACAGATCATCCCGTCTTCAATTTTATTGATAATTTACGTAAAAAAAATACCTAAAGTTGTATTAAAAAAGTATGTTAGGAAGCCCGGTAAATGCACTTAGCACCGTATTTTTACTTTTGGGTTACCAGGTGCCTATTTTCAATCACCAGTTGCACAGAGGTATATCCGAATCCGCATCCTACAAAAATATTTTAAACCGTCCATAAAGCACTCAGGACGGCCCCCATTGATAGAGGGCCGTAGTAGGGTGCTCACATAGTGGGCATGAATGTTAGGAAGCCCGGTAAATGTATTTAGAACAGTATTTTTATTTTTGGTTATCTGCATTTTGTGTCGCGCCTGCAGGGTTGAAATATGGTTTCTCTCTTTGTTTACGGAGGTGTTATCCTCAGATAATAGCATCGTTTGCTTTCGCCAAAAAGCCTTTTTGAAATCTGACATGTTGGCTGGATTCACAACAAGTGTAGCTTTAATTTGTTATCTTGCATGTGTGATTTCATGAAAGTTTGATTTTTATAGTAATTTATTTGAATTTGGCGCTCTGCATTTTCGCTGGCTTTTGGCCAGGTGGGACGCTAGCGTCCCAAATATCCCGGAGAGGTTTTAAGTTATCCGTCTGAAACTTTGCACATACACTGCTGCCATCGGAATTACAACCAGAGTGATGGCTAGATTTGGAACCTTTCTGTTGCATTTCAAAGATGGTGGTAGAAAGCAAACAGTTGTTTTTTTTTCTTTGTATTATCTTTTGCCAGATCTATTGTGTTATATTCTACTACATTCAATTCACGTTTCCACAATATTCAAAGTGTTACCTTTCAAATGGTACCAAGAATATGCATATCTTTGCTTTAGGGCCTGAGCTACAGGCAGATAGATGTGGATATGTCATTTTAGGTGAAAATTGAAAAAACGGGGGCTATCCCTACGAAGTTTTTAACTCAATGTTAGGCTTCATACTGCAGTGAATTTATCCAGTCAATTTACACAGTGAAAGAAAAAAAAGTGTACCACTTACACTATGTGCACTACGGGGGCTGCGCTGAGTGAGCTCCCTCACCATGGGTATGCCGTTCAAAAAGATACCTTATTATTTCAGTTTTTTAGGGAAAATAAATGTGTCCTACAACAACACAATGTAACAGAGAATGTTATTGTTTTCAAGTGAGTACAAAACTAATCTGTAAACTGCAGTGAATAGCCGATGTTTGGCTAACCGCTCAATAGCATGGCATTTTCAATGCATGTTCGTTTTGAAATAACTGCATCGAGCCTGCCTGACTGGGCAACCATTTGGATCAGTTTTTTTTTTCTCTACAAGGTCCATGCACATTAGCAGAACAGTAATATCACTGATATACACCCATATTTAGTAATATGGTGTATTCTAGTGGCATGCATATGAACTATTAAAGAGTAGGAAAGAGTAGGAGGCAGTTTACTCTGGGCACGGCTTTCATCCAAAAGTGAAAATTCTGCCCCCTAGCCCCAACAGGTTTTAAGCACCAGTTGTCAGAGCAACTCACAGATCATTGCACCTGTACACAGCCCATCTGTAAATAGGCCATTCAACTACCTCACCCTCATATTGTTATATTTTTTGTTGTTGCTTGTTTGCACCAGTATCTCTACTTGCACATTCATCTTCTGCATATCTATCACTCCAGTGTTTAATTGCTAAATTGTAATTATTTCGCCACTCTGGCCTATTTATTGCCTTACCTCCCTAATCTTACTACATTTGCACACACTGTATATAGATTTTTCTATTGTGTTATTGCCTGTGTTTGTTTATCCCATGTGTAACTGTGTTGTTTGTGTCGCACTGCTTTGCTTTATCTTGGCCAGGTAGCAGTTGTAAATGAGAACTTGTTCTCAACTGGCTTGCTAGGTTAACTAAAGGTCAAAATAATAAATAAAAAACAGGAACAGTACTCATTTATGTATCTAGATGGCACATGGAAGATGTACTATTTCTGATTAAAATTTTCCTGAGGTGTTGAAGGTGACGTCACCACCATCTTCTGTGCCCTTGTCTTTAATATCTAGTTCAGGAGGAGAAAAACATCTTCTTTTAAATAACTCTTCATCATCAGACACATACAGTAGAGAGCAGTGTGCTTGTTCACTCATCACTGATATCAGGAGTTTACTTTAATGTCATTAAAGTTTAGCACTGTCGTGGGATGTCAGAGTTACATAGACAAGCAGGGATTCATATGGGAACAGAGAAGTGTGAAATGCACCACAGCAAATGTAAAAATCAAAACATAAGTTAGACTGCATATACACATACTGTATATGCTTTGTGTTGACCCAGGTAATACATCTGACTTTGGCCCCATGCTGTACCACTCATACAATCTACAATACAACTGTGAAGGGAAATAGTATTGAATACAATACCAGAAGAAGATGGGGAGGTGGTTGACAAGGCTGGTCTTGCAGTAGAAGCTGTACTTCCTGGATAGTAGTTGAAAACAGAGTGACCACTTTTCATTGGTGAGTAATGGTGACATCACAGTACAGAATGGATCCACAACTCACTCTGTGTTGGCTGTAGAGTTTTCTCTACTCAATATGTTACATCTTTCTCCAACCTCTAGAGCACTAGACAAGCAGTACTTCCTATTAATATGTTTGGGGCTGTTTTTACATGACCAGTCTTATACTGTTGTGGAGAACTGCTAGTTGTCTTGATGGGAATGAGAGAAGTCACACCAGAACTGTCTGAAAAACATATATTCAAGTGACCTTCTGGACCCAGCCTCAAACCCCGTCACAGCAAGGAAAACACAATACCCAGTTCTATGTATCCAGAGGACAGATAAAACATTTACTATATCTGCACACATCATACAGATGGGAGTATTTTACCTGGGACAGTAGAGATGACATCATCACTATCAGTGGTCTTTTCTTCAATATCTAAATGAGTAGGAGATGAACATCCTCTTTTAGTTTATTAAATAACCCATCATCATCATCATCATCATCAGACAGCAGGAGGATTCAAATCAAATTCATCATCAATCATTTATATCACTAATATCAGGATAAAGGATCAGGTTTGATATTAACTTTAATATCATCACAGATCTTGTAAACTTATTCATATTATAGGAGCATAACAAGAACACATACCTGAGAATGTGGAGGTGAAGTCAATGGAGATCTTCACGTTTCCCTTTCCAGTCAGCGTGCACGTCCACTTCCTGTTGTTGTCCTTCTTCTGGAGTGTCACAGACAGAGTGATGTCACAGGAAGAATCCTGTGTGACCTGGGCATTAGTACCTGTTTTAGGGACCCAGCTGAGACTAAATCTTGACTGGCACGTTCGATTTCCCGTATCGGTGAGCAGAGAACATCGTAATGTCATATTTACATTAGGCTTCAGATCTGTCACTGGTGTGGTAGACAAGACTGAGAAAGAGAAAAAGGTATACAGTATTTGTTGGCTGTTTTCACATTACATATGATTATTAACACCACACTTATACACAGTGACATTTAAACTCTGATTTAAACAGTACTACTCACTAGTTAGAACAGACAGATCAACATCAGCATCACCTCCATGTTGTGGTCCAGTCTCTGTAAGGAACTGTCGACAGGTGTAGAGTCCAACATCCTCAGCTCTGACATCACTAACATGTAGAGAACAGTTAGACCCCACACTCAGTCTGTCTGCTCTCTCTGTCTGGTCACTTTTGATCTTCCCCAATGTGACCTTTTGAATAGTACCAGTAGATCCAGCTCTGTTATAGATCCATATAGTTGAGGAACAGTCTGGATAAACCACATTGTTACACGGCAGACTGACATTATCTTCCACTCTGGAGAACATAGAGAGAGTTTCTCCACTGACACCTGGAAGGAGTATGACATCAGATAATTATTAACTGGTAATACAGGTGACATTATATTTCATAGGTTTTCTTATTGATATTCTTCAGTGTGAATAATAGTGTAATATACTGTCTATTATACAATAGTGAAGATAAGAGTAAACAGATACACAACAGAAATGTCATCATAATGTTAGTCAAATGTTAACTGAACTAGTTTGGCCGTGTGAAATAAATGTGTTCTATGATCTCTAATGACATATTCTTACTCTCTCTCCTCTGTCTTACCTGATAGCAGGTACAAAACGGTCACAAGCAATCCCAAAAATGATTGAGGGACATCAGCCATGATCCTCTCTCTCTCTCTCTCTCTCTCTCTCTGTCTCTCTCTCTCTCCTCTGTCTCTGTGTCTGTCTGTCTCTCTCTGTCTCTCTGTCGCTCTCTGTCTCTGTGTGTGTATGTTTCTCTGTCTCTTTCCTCTTTCCTCTTTCAGAGTGTCTCAGCACTATGAGTTTCTCACCATACAGCAGCATCTCTATTCATCACTATAGCATCACTTCCTCAAAGTGGTCATGGTTTTAATCTAGTTTCTGACACCTTGGTGAGAATCCTCCAGCTCACCAGCAGTTGAATGCCTTCTACACATGTATGAGAGCCTGTATTAGTGATGCAGGGATTTGGCATTAATGTCGTCATATTCAAGTGGCAGTCGGTGCTGTTTAATTGGATGATTCATTCATATTCCAGTCACCCAGCTCAGTGTAACATCGATAAGTTTAGGCTACTACATGATACTAGAATGAATACACCCCTGATCACGTGCAAATTAACAAAATCAATGTTGTTAATTCCTTCTCGCATCTACACTCTCCTCCTTTCACCTTTTCCCTTCACTTGTGGGATCCAGTGCAAAACACCTCAGCTGTCTGTGACCAGACGACTAAACCTTTCCAAACCAAACCTTCATATCATCACCGCAAAACGCTACACACAGCTACTAGAACTAATGCGTTAATAAACCCTCTACAATAATGCAGTAGAGTGTACAGTTAGCAAGGTGGCCCCGGTGGCAATAAGTTAATACAATCAAAAGCTTACCTTGCCTTGGAAGAGTTCCAGTGTTGGACAGCCATAGCCAGCTAGCTAACATAGCATCCCTCTCTGTTTGAGACAGGTGTTTGAGAAGTACTAAACTAGCCTACTCCAACATACAACTAAATATAGCTCTCTCTCTCTTGCTTCTCCTTCATTTTAAAGAAATTAATTTGTTCTAAACTGTTCAACTATTGTTCTTCTCTCTCTTTGAGTCCCCTACTCACCACATTATATACACTGCAGTGCTAGCTACTGTAGCTATAGCTTATGCTTTCAGTACTAGATTCATTCTCTGATGCTTTCTTTCCTTCTTTCTATGCGTCCTACGAAACACGACCCTGCCAAGCCACACTTCTTCTTGACACAATGTTCACCAATGTGTCGGAGGAAACACTGTACACATGGCAACCGTGTCAGCCTGCATTGCTCCCGGCTCGCCACAGGAGTCGCTAGAGTACGATGAGACAAGGACAACCAGGCAAACCTAACCCAAATAAGTCAAATGACATAGTCAAGTGACATAGTCAACACGTCAACATGACATATCAGTGTAATCATCATGCCACATCATTGGCACTTCCTACAACTCCCTCCCAAGGCCTTCAAAGTGCTCCTGCATAACCACCAGTCATCTGAACAAGTGTCTAACCCCTACACAGCAACAGTATGATCTGAGGAGTTCAATGTAACACTGCACTACCAGACACCACAGATCATTCACAAGAGCTTTCAAACTTTTCAAATGGTTTTCTCCATCACTAAAGACATTTAATATGACTATTTATTGATTTGGTGGTGTGTCTTTGTTGTGTGACTTTGATGACCCACTGTCCGTATATTAAGGCAGATTCTACCTGTTTGTGTATGACATCACGTTATGTATGTTTCTACATATGTACCAATATGTTCTAAACCTGTCAAGGGCTGAAGTGGACATCCAATCACGTTCCTGTAATACCAGGGTATATTCCTCTTACCAGCTTATTGAAGCAGCACATACCTGTGTTTGTAAAGAATCAGTATAAAAGAGGACAGATGAGTGAATTTCAAATGTTAGAGAGGTGAATGTAACTGCAACCAATGATGTAGATGTACACAGGAGAATGAATAGGTATGTCTGTGTCTGCAACTGGTCCTTCTATTAGTGGTTATTTCAGCTCAAACCACTTCTGTTTTTCTGAGACTGAGTAGAGAGAGAGAGAAATAAGTCATAGTGATGGGTTGTCTTTACATTTTACCACAGAATATTACTTCACCCTAAAAATAACACAGCTGGTCATTTCACACCTTCAAAAGAAGAAGAAAACAACACAAAGATACTGTGGGAACAGTGGACTGTACTGTTTTTATGGGAGTTGACATAGAGACACTGTTTTGGGGTTTTTACTAGATGGTATTACTAGACGGTATACAGCTATGGATGGAAATACATTTCTCGTAGCAGGTTAGAAGAACGTACATAGCAGGTTAGGAGAATTAGGATACGTTTGGGAAAGGGGTTAGGGTTATCTTAAATGATCTCCTAACCTGCTAAGAAAAGTAACTTCTGTGCGTTGCTGTACTCTTTCTAGTTACAGGTGTACATAAACAGAATAATAAGTATGCCTATGTCTGCAACTGGTCCTTCTTTCAGTGGTTATTTCAGACCACTTCTGTTTTTCTGTTGCTGAGCAGAGAGAGAAATAGATAACAAGAGAAGAGACCGGAGGAGATGAAAAGAGAGGAGGAGAGGAGAGAGGAGAGGATAAGAGAGGAGAGAAGAGAGCGGAGGAGATGAGGAGAGAGGGGGAGAGGAGAGAGGAGAGAGGAGAGTAGAGTAGAGTAGAGAAGAGAAGAGAGGAGAGTGGTGGAGAGAGAGTAGAGCAGAGCAGATGTAGAGGAGAGTAGAGAGGACAGCAGAGTAGAGTAGAGGAGGAGAGAAGACAGGAAGGGAGAGAGGTGTAGAGCAGAGGATAGGACAGAGGGGAGAGAAGAGTAGTGGAGAGCAAGGGAGAGAGGAGGAGAGGAGAGGGCAGAGGAGAGATGAGATTAGAGTGGAGGAGGGGAGAGTGTAGAGGAGAGAGCAGAGGAGAGAGCAGAGTAGAGGAGAGAGGACAGCAGAGTAGAGTATAGAGGACAGCAGAGGTGTGTAGAGGAGAGAAGAGGAGAACAGAGAGAAAGGGAGAGTAGTGGAGAGGAGAGGAGAGGGCAGAGTAGAGGGGGGATTAGAGTAGAGGAGGGGAGAGTGTAGAGGAGAGAGCAGAGTAGAGAGTACAGCAGAGTGGAGTAGGTAGGACAGCAGAGGAGAGGAGAGGAGAGGAGAGGAGAGGAGAGGAGAGGAGAGGAGAGGAGAGGAGAGGAGAGGAGAGGAGAGGAGAGGAGAGGAGAGGAGAGGAGAGGAAAGTAGAGGAGATGATATTAGAGCAGAGTAGAGGCTAGTAGTGGAGAGAGGAGAGGAGGGTAGTGGAGTGAGGAGACGATAGGAGAGGAGACGGCAGAGGAGAGAGGAGAGGAGAGGAGACTGCAGAGGAGAAAGGAGATTGTAGGACGGTGTAGAGGAGAGGAGAGGAGAGAGGAGATAGGAGATGACAGTAGAGGAGAGTAGATGCGAGAGGAGATGGCAGTAGAGGAGAGAGGATATGACAGTAGTGTAGAGAAGGAGAGCAGAGTAAAAGAGAGAGGAGAGGGCAGTGAACAGCAGAGTAGAGGAGATTAGAGAGAGGAGATGACAGTAGAGGAGAGGAGACAAGAGCAGTGGAGAGAGGAGAAGAGAGTAGAGTAGAGGAGAGAGGAGAGTAGAGGAGAGGAGATGATAGTAAGAGTAGAGGAGAGAGGAGAGTAGTGGAGAGAGGAGTGTAGTGGAGTGAGGAGAGTAGTGGAGAGAGGAGTGTAGAGCAGCATAGCAGCTTAGAAGAGAGGAGAGTATGGCAGAGAGAGGGGAAGAGAACAGAGAATCAAGAGAGAAGAGCGTAGAGTAGTGGAGAGGAGAGGGCAGTGGAGAGAGGAGATAAGAGCAGAGTAGAGGAGAGCGGAGGAAGGGAGAGGAGTTTAGAGGAGAGGGAAGAGGAGAGAGGAGATGAGAGTAGAGCAGAGTAGAGTAGAGAGGACAGCAGAGTAGAGCAGAGGAGAGAGAAGAGGAGAGGAGAGGAGAGGAGAGGAGAGGAGAGGAGAGGAGAGGAGAGGAGAGGAGAGGAGAGGAGAGGAGAGGAGAGGACAGCAGAGTAGAGGAGAGTCGAGGAGAGTAGAGGAGAGGAGTGGAGAGAGTAGACGAGAGGAGAGGAGACGAGAGGAGAGTCAAGGAGATTAGAGGACAGAGGAGAGTAGAGTAGTGTAGAGAGGAGAGGAGAGCAGAGCAGAGCAGAGCAGAGCAGAGCAGAGGAGAGGAGAGGAGAGGAGAGGAGAGGAGAGGAGAGGAGAGGAGAGGAGAGGAGAGGAGAGGAGAGGAGAGGAGAGGAGAGGAGAGACTAGAGTAAAGTAGAGTAGAGTAGATTGGAGAGTAGGATAGCAGTGTAGTACACTAAAGAAGAGCAGAGGAGTTTATGTGTATATGTACAGACTAGTGTCCTGAATGAAGACTCAGCATTGTCTCCTTGTCTTCTTCTCTTCTCCAGTATTCTCACTTCTGTTATAAAATACAAGAAAAAATACATGAAAAAGAAATGTAAAGTTCATTTTCATAGGAACAGACAAAAAAAAAACATGAATAACATGCAACACTTGGTCAAGGGGTATGAATACACTATCTGAGTTTAAAAAAATCTATATAATTAAATCCACTTTGAATTACAGATGGTGGATTTGTAGCTTTACAGCAGCTTTTTTTCAGCAGGGAGCCTGTTTAATATTTATTTTGTATTTATTTATTTCACCTTTATTTAACCAGGTAGGCAAGTTGAGAACAAGTTCTCATTTACAATTGCGACCTGGCCAAGATAAAGCAAAGCAGTTCGACACATACAACGACACAGAGTTACACATGGAGTAAAACAAACATACAGTCAATAATACAGTATAAACAAGTCGATATACGATGTGAGCAAATGAGGTGAGATAAGGGAGGTAAAGGCAAAAAAAGGCCATGGTGGCAAAGTAAATACAATATAGCAAGTAAAACACTGGAATGGTAGATTTGCAATGGAAGAATGTGCAAAGTAGAAATAAAAATAATGGGGTGCAAAGGAGCAAAATAAATAAATTAATTAAATACAGTAGGGAAAGAGGTAGTTGTTTGGGCTAAATTATAGGTGGGCTATGTACAGGTGCAGTAATCTGTGAGCTGCTCTGACAGTTGGTGCTTAAAGCTAGTGAGGGAGATAAGTGTTTCCAGTTTCAGAGATTTTTGTAGTTCGTTCCAGTCATTGGCAGCAGAGAACTGGAAGGAGAGACAGCCAAAGAAATAATTGGTTTAGGGGGTGACTAGAGAGATATACCTGCTGGAGCGTGTGCTACAGGTGGGAGATGCTATGGTGACCAGCGAGCTGAGATAAGGGGGGACTTTACCTAGCAGGGTCTTGTAGATGACATGGGGCCAGTGGGTTTGGCGACGAGTATGAAGCGAGGGCCAGCCAACGAGAGCGTACAGGTCGCAATGGTGGGTAGTATATGGGGCTTTGGTGACAAAACGGATTGCACTGTGATAGACTGCATCCAATTTGTTGAGTAGGGTATTGGAGGCTATTTTGTAAATGACATCGCCAAAGTCGAGGATTGGTAGGATGGTCAGTTTTACAAGGGTATGTTTGGCAGCATGAGTGAAGGATGCTTTGTTGCGAAATAGGAAGCCAATTCTAGATTTAACTTTGGATTGGAGATGTTTGATATGGGTCTGGAAGGAGAGTTTACAGTCTAACCAGACACCTATGTATTTGTAGTTGTCCACGTATTCAGTCTAACCAGACACCTATGTATTTGTAGTTGTCCACGTAAGTCAGAGCCGTCCAGAGTAGTGATGTTGGACAGGCGGGTAGGTGCAAGTAGCGATCGGTTGAAGAGCATGCATTTAGTTTTACTTGTATTTAAGAGCAATTGGAAGCCACGGAAGGAGAGTTGTATGGCATTGAAGCTTGCCTGGAGGGTTGTTAAGGTGGATCAGAGACTCACCAGCAGCAAGAGCGACGTCATTGATGTATACAGAGAAGAGAGTCAGTCCAAGAATTGAACCCTGTGGCACCCCCATAGAGACTGCCCAAGGTCCGGACAGCAGACCCTCCGATTTGACACACTGAACTCTATCAGAGAAGTAGTTGGTGAACCAGGCGAGGCAATCATTTGAGAAACCAAGGCTGTCGAGTCTGCCGATGAGGATGTGGTGATTGACAGAGTCGAAAGCCTTGGCCAGATCAATGAATACGGCTGCACAGTAATGTTTCTTATCGATGGCGGTTAAGATATCGTTTAGGACCTTGAGCGTGGCTGAGGTGCACCCATGACCAGCTCTGAAACCAGATTGCATAGCAGAGAAGGTATGGTGAGATTCGAAATGGTCGGTAATCTGTTTGTTGACTTGGCTTTTGAAGACCTTAGAAAGGCATGGTAGGATAGATATAAGTCGGTAGCAGTTTGGGTCAAGAGTGTCCCCCCCTTTGAAGAGGGGGATGACCGCAGCTGCTTTCCAATCTTTGGGAATCTCAGACGACACAAAAGAGAGGTTGAACAGGCTAGTAATAGGGGTGGCAACAATTTCGGCAGATCATTTTAGAAAGAAAGGGTCCAGATTGTGTAGCCCGGCTGATTTGTAGGGGTCCAGATTTTGCAGCTCTTTCAGAACATCAGCTGAACGGATTTGGGAGAAGGAGAAATGGGGAAGGCTTGGGCGAGTTGTTGTGGGGGGTGCAGTGCTGTTGACCGGGGTAGGAGTAGCCAGATGGAAAGCATGGCCAGCCGTAGAAAAATGCTTATTGAAATTCTCAATTATGGTGGATTTATCAGTGGTGACAGTGTTTCCTATCTTCAATGCAGTGGACAGCTGGGAGGAGGTGTTCTTATTCTCCATGGACTTTACAGTGTCCCAGAACTTTTTTTAGTTAGTGTTGCAGGAAGCAAATTTCTGCTTGAAAAAGCTAGCCTTGGCTTTTCTAACTGCCTGTGTATAATGGTTTCTAGCTTCCCTGAACAGCTGCATATCACGGGGGCTGTTCGATGCTAATGCAGAACGCCATAGGATGTGTTTGTGTTGGTTAAGGGCAGTCAGGTCTGGGGAGAACCAAGGGCTATATCTGTTCCTGGTTCTAAATTTCTTGAATGGGGCATGTTTATTTAAGATGGTTAGGAAGGCATTTAAAAAAAATATCCAGGCATCCTCTACTGACGGGATGAGATCAATATCCTTCCAGGATACCCTGGCCAGGTCGATTAGAAAGGCCTGCTCGCTGAAGTGTTTCAGGGAGCGTTTTACAGTGATGAGTGGAGGTCGTTTGACCCCTGACCCATTACGGATGCAGGCAATGAGGCAGTGTTCGCTGAGATCTTGGTTGAAGACAGCAGAGGTGTATTTAGAGGGCAAGTTGGTTAGGATGATATCTATGAGGGTGCCCGTGTTTAAGGCTTTGGGGAGGTACCTGGTAGGTTCATTGATAATTTGTGTGAGATTGAAGGCATCAAGTTTAGATTGTAGGATGGCTAGGGTGTTAAGCATGTTCCAGTTTAGGTCGCCTAGCAGCACGAGCTCTGAAGATAGATGGGGGGCAATCAGTTCACACATGGTGTCCAGAGCACAGCTGGGGGAAGAGGGTGGTCTATAGCAGGCGGCAACGGTGAGAGACTTGTTTTTAGAGAGGTGGATTTTTAAAAGTAGTAATTCAAATAATTTGTGTACAGACCTGGATAGTAGGACAGAACTCTGCAGGCTATCTTTGCAGTAGATTGCAACACCGCCCCCTTTGGCAGTTCTATCTTGTCTGAAAATGATGTAGTTTGGAATTAAAATGTCTGAATTTTTGGTGGTCTTCCTAAGCCAGGATTCAGACACAGCTAGAACATCCGGGTTGGCAGAGTGTGCTAAAGCAGTGAATAGAACAAACTTAGGGAGGAGGCTTCTAATGTTAACATGCATGGAACCAAGGCTATTATGGTTACAGTTGTCAAAAGAGAGCGCCTGGGGAATAGGAGTGGAGCTAGGCACTGCAGGGCCTGGATTCACCTCTACATCACCAGAGGAACAGAGGAGGAGTAGAATAAGGGTGCGGCTAAAAGCAATAAGAATTGGTCGTCTAGAACGTCTGGAACAGAGAGTAAAAGGAGGTTTCTGGGGTCGATAAAGTAGCATCAAGGTATAATGTACAGACAAAGGTATGGTAGGATGTGAATACAGTGGAGGTAAACCTAGGTATTGAGTGATGAAGAGAGAGATATTGTCTCTAGAAACATCATTGAAACCAGGAGATGTCATTGCATGTGTGGGTGGTGGAACTAATAGGTTGGATAAGGTATAGTGAGCAGGACTAGAGGCTCTACAGTGAAATGAGCCAATAAACACTAACCAGAACAGCAATGGACAAGGCATATTGACATTAAGGAGAGGCATGCTTAGTCGAGTGATCAAAAGGGTCCGGTGAGTGGAGAGGTTGGTTGGGGGTCACGGCGGTTTAGACAGCTAGCCAGGCCATCGGTAGCAAGCTAGCATAGGATGGAGGTCTGTTATTAGCCACCTCTTGCGTTCCGTCAGTAGATTAGTGGGGTTCCGTGTGGTAGAGGGGATTAATCCAAATCACACAACAACAACAAAAATAAAAACAATAGATATAGTTATAGAGGCCCAAGAAGAAAAATAAATAAAATAATAATACAAATAAATATATAAATTGTCCGATTGTCTATTCAGATACAGTGCCTTGCGAAAGTATTCGGCCCCCTTGAACTTTGCATCCTTTTGCCACATTTCAGGCTTCAAACATAAAGATATTAAACTGTATTTTTTTTGTGGAGAATCAACAACAAGTGGGACACAATCATTTATTGGATATTTCAAACTTTTTTAACAAATCAAAAACTGAAAAATTGGGCGTGCAAAATTATTCAGCCCCTTTACTTTCAGTGCAGCAAACTCTCTCCAGAAGTTCAGTGAGGATCTCTGAATGATCCAATGTTGACCTAAATGACTAATGATGATAAATACAATCCACCTGTGTGTAATCAACACGACAGTACAAGACGAGGACACGACACGACAAGACGAGGACAAAAGACGTCTGAACTACTATGCCATCTCAGATAAAGTATGGGGACAAAAGTTTTTGTGAAATCCTGGTCCTCATCTGGTGGTCCTGTGTCCTCATTCAGGGCAAATAATAGTCTGGCTGGAACAGAGTAATCATGGCTGGTTTCCCCTATGTGGGCGAGTGTGTAGTCAAACTCTGTGTGTGACTCTGTGTGTGATTACAGGTGGGCCTACAGGTGGGACGACTGGTGGGACTACAGGTTAGACTACAAGTGTGACTACAGGTGGGACTACAGGTGGGACTACAGGTGTGACTACAGGTGGGACTACAGGTGGGACTACTGGTGGGACTACAGGTGGGACTACAGGTGTGACTACTGGTGGGACTACTGGTGGGACTACAGGTAAAACTACATGTGGGACTACAGGTGGGACTACAGGTAGGACTACAGGTGGGACTACAGGTGGGACTACTGGTGGGACTACAGGTGGGACTACTGGTGGGACTACAGGTGGGATGACTGGTGGGACTACATGTGGGACTACAGGTGGGACTACTGGTGGGACTACAGGTGGGACTACAGGTGGGACTGCTGGTGGGACTACAGGTGGGACTACAGGTGGGACTACAGGTAGGACTACAGGTGGGACTACAGGTAAAACTACTGGTGGGACCAAAGGTGGACTGTTTATGGGACGACAGGTGGGACTACAGGTGGGACTACAGGTGGGAATACAGTTGGGACTACAGGTGGGACTACAGGTGGGACTACTGGTGGGACTACTGGTGGGACCAAATATGGACTATTTATGGGACGACAGGTGGGACTACAGGTGGACTATTTGAGGGACTACTGGTGGGACTACATGTAAGACTACAGGTGGGACTACAGGTAAGACTACAGGTGGGACTACAGGTGGGACTACAGGTGGGACTACAGGTGGGACTACAGGTGGGACTACTGGTGGGACTACAGGTAAGACTACAGGTGGGACTACAGGTGGGACTACTGGTGGGACCAAAGGTGGACTGTTTATGGGACGACAGGTGGGACTACAGGTGGGACTACAGGTGGGAATACAGTTGGGACTACAGGTGGGACTACAGGTGGGACTACTGGTGGGACTACTGGTGGGACCAAATATGGACTATTTATGGGACGACAGGTGGGACTACAGGTGGACTATTTGAGGGACTACTGGTGGGACTACATGTAAGACTACAGGTGGGACTACAGGTAAGACTACAGGTGGGACTACAGGTGGGACTACAGGTGGGACTACAGGTGGGACTACAGGTGGGACTACTGGTGGGACTACAGGTAAGACTACAGGTGGGACTACAGGTGGGACTACTGGTGGGATTACAGGTGGGACTACAGGTGGGACTACTGGTGGGACACAGGTAAGACTACAGGTGGGACTACAGGTGGGACAACAGGTGAGGCTCCGTTTGGAGCTCTAGGTCCTTCCTGTCTCCATTCCTCTCTCCATATCATATCTTTCCTCCTCCTGTGTCCTCCATTCTTAATTTTCATTGTCTTCTCTCTCCTAACTCTTCTTCTACTTCATCAGTTGGTCCTTCTACCTCCTATCTGGCTCCTTCTCCCATTTCCTCATCTACCTCTTGTTGGTCTCTCTCCTTGTCTCTCTGACTCTCCCTGGCTCTCTCTTTCACCTGTGAATGGGAAATTGAAAGTGGTGTTACGCGCTTTGACCAGTGGTCCTGAAAAACCTAAGATGTCCATGAAACACTATTTGAGACTGCTGCCCCAATTCTCTTCTTGCCCTTCTCTGCCCTCTTTTCTCTCTGAATCTTGTCCCTGAGACTACGTCAACTCTGTCTGCAATCTTTCTCTAAAAGGGACAGACATTTACTAATTTATTACTAACTTTCATACCATTATTATTCATATTACACTCACACACCAGCTGACCTAGCTAGTAGTACCCAAGAACAAGTCATCAATCAGAGCTTAAATTTCACTGCACAAAAGTATAGTTTTTACGGTAATATGCAATATAAGCAGTATATCAAGATATTTCTCTTCTTCAGTCTCCTCTTCAACACCAGTGAAGCCTGACAGACCAGTAACATTAAGGTGCTCTCTGCTCACATTTGACAGAACTAGAACATGTTCCCCAGGTATTAACCAAGATGTTAGTCTGATCTGCCTGTGACTGGATGATGCAGATTGAGGCAGGTGGTTGTCACGAATCCCGCCGAAGATGGTGCCTCTTCCTGTTCGGGCTGCGCTCGGCGGTCGTCGTCGCCAGCCTGTTAGCTGCCATCGATTCCCTTTCCTTTTGTTTCTTTTAATTGGGTCTAATTGGGTACACCTGTTTTGAGTTAGTTTTGTTTATAGGCTATTTAAGGGCACTAGGCCAGCTGGGTATTGTGCGGGCTTATTCTCTGTTTATTTGGTGTTGGTGTATTTGTATGATCGCTCTTTTTCCGGACAGTTTTAGTCCTGTGTATTTTGAACAGGTTGTTTCATGCGCCCTTGTGTTTTGCATGTCCATGTCTCCGCTGTCGTTGGACTAAAGATCAACGTACGGAATTATCTGCTCTCTACGCTTGAGTCCTCCACTCACCATTCATAGAAGTCGTAACAGAAGCCCGCACCACCTGAATGGAGTCAGCAGGAGCAGCGACGACCACTCCTCTCCCAACTATGGAAGAGTGCGTACAACATCATACAGCTGTCCTCCATCGGATCGGTTCAGCGATGGACCAGATGATGGAGAGGATGGAGCGATGGGAGAGGAGTGGTCTACCGACGTCTACCCCAGCTCCCCCACAGACGACGCCACCCACTCCACCTACGTTGTCGTCTGGGTCCAGCACATTGTGTCTCTCCCCCCGAAGGAGTACGATGGAGCGATGGCTAGGTGCCAGGGATTTTTGCTCCAGCTCGAGCTCTACCTGGCTACCTTACGTCAGACTCCCTCGGGTGAGGAGAGTGTGAGCCTCCTCGTCTCCTGTTTGTCGGGTAGGGCCCTGGACTGGGCCAACGCTGTCTGGAACAGCCCAGACTCGGCTCGGGACCACTACCTGGAGTTCACCCGCCATTTTCGAGCTGTGTTCGACCACCCCCCAGAGGGCAAAGCAGCGGGTGAGCGACTGTTCCACCTCAGACAGGAGACGAGGAGTGTGCAGGACTTTGCGTTGGAGACACTGGCTAGAGGGGGCTAAACACCCTTTCCTCATCTGGACTGACCACCGCAATCTGGAGTATATTCGAGCAGCGAGGAGACTGAATCCGCGTCAGGCTAGGTGGGCCATGTTCTTTACACGCTTTAGATTTACGATCTCTTACAGACCAGGTTCCCTTAACACTAAGGCCGACGCGCTGTCCCGTCTCTATGACACCGAGGACCGGTCCATCGATCCCACTCCCATCCTTCCAGCCTCTCGGCTGGTGGCCCCGGTGGTATGGGAGGTGGACGCGGACATCGAGCGGGCGTTGAGGGTTGAACCTGCGCCTTCACAGTGTCCGACCAGTCTTAGGTATGTGGCGCTTGGTGTCCGTGATAAATTGATTTGGTGGGTTCACACACTACCTTCTTCGGGTCACCTGGGGATTGATAGGACAGTGAGGGGTCTTAGGGGGAAATACTGGTGGCCCACCTTAGCTAAGGATGTGAAGCTCTATGTCTCTTCCTGTTCGGTATGCGCTCAGAGCAAGGCTCCTAGGCATCTGCCTAGAGGGAAGTTACAACCCCTCCTGGTTCCAAAACGGCCATGGTCTCATCTCTCGGTAGATTTCTGTTGAAGGAATTTAATTCCTCTGTTTTAATTCCCAATTCAAATTAAACACTCTGTCAATTCATAAGAATTTGTAAGACCCTTATTTTATAGGAATGGACAGAGCCCGATCTTAAAAGTAAAGTAACAGCCCTTATTCAAGAGAGTACTGAGTACATACACATTTTACCACAGGTTATAAACTGAAAATGACGTCAGCGTTTTCTAAATGTTCCATCTCTTCTTGATACTGGTAGAAAGGCTCTATAGTTCTCAAGCCTTCCCTCCTCGCCTAGAGCCAAGGTCAGTCAGTGTAGATTTTTTTTTAGTCAGTCAGTGTAGATTTTTTTTTAGTCAGTCTGGAGATTTGTACCAAGGAACAGACATTCATTGTTCTAACTTTTGACCACGTTCACACACATTATTTTCAGTACTGGGATCAAGAGAGAAAACTGATACATATATAGAATAGTATTCTGATTAGTCAGTCCTGAATGAAATGTATACATAATTAGTCATCATTGATAAAAATTCCCCTAACATATTCACCCTTTGATTAAATATTATACATCCAATCACACCTGTAGTTATATTGCAATATTAAAAAGCCTATTTCTATTTTTATTGGACATATTTCTTGTCATCAAAACATCACCTAAACATAACCCACTACTTGCATTCGCCATAACTATTTCTCAGGCCTACATCAGAATCATAACTCTTCTTATCAGGATTTTCGTTACAATCTTCATAAAAAAAACTGTCTAATATTGAAACAGGATACAACCTAGCCTCCCTAAACATCAAAAATGGTCTCTTCAAACATAAATTCCCCGCAACTGAAGGATCCAGATTCGTCCACTTACATTCAGCACTCCGCGGGTCAGAACCTGGAATCGACCGGGACGTCACCATCTATTGTCATCAATTTCTCCAGAGTCCTGGAAATAAGGCCTCATACACAGGGAATTAGACAACAGCCCCATAAAACTAAACAGTCACACAGGTGAATGTAGCCCATAATACAGTGAATATAACATTTTTTCCCATTTTACGAACATACTATCAAACCATTTAGTCAGAGAAGTATCCACCCCATAGTTTTCTGCCAAACCGTGAGCCAGGGTGGTCAAACCAGCTGAGGCTTCGGGCACTGATTCGTCCGGAGCTGTGTTATTTGGGATGTAAGCTCAAACATGGTCCCGATAATCACGCATACTTCTCCCTTTTCAGCCAATAACATATCTAATGCAATTCTATTCTGCCAAGCCATCAGGCTTGTTGCTTCAGTCTGTTCTGCAAAACCTTTAATAGCATCTCTGGTATCATTGTTAAAGCGCTGTTGATTATAATAAATATAATTAATCCAGTCCACGTCCGTGGAACCCCAATGTTATCAAGGTATACTTTGTCAATAAGAGACCCGGATGGAGTAGCTCTTTTCCCCCATTTGGCTAAACTTCATGTCTCGGTGTTAAATGAGTGTGAAAGGCATTCCCAAATGTACAAGGGCACATAATCCTGTCCATAAAATCATTCCCTCACCAGATGTCGGCCCTGCCCATTATCTGGCATTCCTGCTTTCATGAACAGCTTTACCATACAGGCCATTCCCTTAGGGGAATTAATTCAGTGGAAAAGGGATAGTTGTTTACTGGGGTTTTGCATTTGCTCAGGCATGACATTCTTCTTTAGCTACTGATCTGGCAGTATATTGAATCCATTCCAACCATAAGTTGAAATCCCCAAACCCAGTCTCCACCTCTATAACTTCTTTAAGGTCTTTGGTCTGAACAATTCGTACTGGTCCTTTACCCTGGATTATTACACTAGGAGTAGCCGTTGTGTTAGAGAGATTGGTTGAACTTCGGTCAATCATATTCTCCTTATCAACTCTAACTTCTGCCACCTGGAACGGTACCATAGTATCAGTTGAAAACTGGTCGAATCCTACATACCATAACCCGAGATCCTGGGTATTGACCGCCTTAATCTTAATTCGCACCTTTATACAATACTTCCTCTGCTCGGGAACACTATCCGAAACACCAACCCTTACTATACCCCACCTGGTCCCATACTGGGTGAGTGGATTCATATAGCCCTCTCTCTCCAAATGAGCTATGACCTGTGTCCACGATCAATATGGGAACCTGCACCGATATATGCCATAATAGCTCAGAGTCCTAGACTGCCATGTAGTTAGAGACCCCATTTGGTCTACATAAAACTCCATTGAGAGATCCTTCCCAACCTCTACTCAAACTTCCTGTCTACCCAGATCTAGGGATATCTTATGCTTGTTTTGGAACAAAATCCTCATTGTCTAAACCATGGGTCAAATTATCACTCCGCATACTCAAGTAGGACGTGCTGTATCAGGAATATGGCACCCACGATAAGACAGCTCAGATGAACAGCTTCCATGTGAAGCCCCACCCTCTCCCCGAGAACACATCACTAGCAAGAGCCAGACACACCTTCACTTCTATGAACAAAAACAGGGGTGATAGGACAGGGAGGATTACTTCATTCGAGAGATGGCCCCCGGAACTCTGTTAATTCCAGTTCTCCTCTCGAACACTGTTTATTGTTTGACAGTGTCAGTGTGTCTTACCCTCCCGCCATGCGATATGAATCCGGGTAGCTCTTTCAGCTAGCTGTCACCAGGAGTCCTTGGTATGGTCCCCCCAACAAGCCTCTGGGACTGGATTGAGTGACTTCACCTGTAGTTCACCTGTAATGCATAAAATCCTGGACATACAGGCTTGGTTAACAAACAGTTTCTCATATGTTTTATCTGATTATATCTTTAACTTATATGCCTATTTGTTAGCTAAAAATTTTTTTTTATTATTATTAGTTTCTTATCCAATAGGCCACTAACTTACCCACCCCCCTTTTTGATACCTGACTCTGCCCAGGTAACCTTATATACCCTAAATAATGACTTAGGTAGGATTAGTAAATTATCCTTATTTTCTGACATTATCATGTATGTCCAATTCTCCCTTGGGCTTCCATTCAACTCAATCCTGTATCAATTATCTGTCAAATGTCTTATCTAGTTTAAGAAGTATCTGCTCTATTTATATATGTTCTTAAATATATATATTTACCGATTTAAACAGTAATTCCTTTCTCTCCTATCTCTCAAAATGCCACTAAGCGTCTCACTGTTTGACTATCTAAAATCATTGATTTTAGAAAAAAACATGTCTATAAGTGGCCATCTCTAAAGTCCTTACATTTCCTTAATCAATCTATCTTAATCCTTACAATAATCCTTAATCACCACCGATGTCCTATATTCCTGTTAAACTTAATAATATTTTAAAAAAAACTCCTAATGGTTAACCAGAGCCTGAACAAATGCTAACCATATCAAAATCCTTCCTACACTTTACAAGCTCTTTCCTTCAGGGAAACTCAGTATTCTATCTGACAATAACATGATTTTAATATATGTTGCATAGTGTGGAATACCTTATCTACAGTAATTTATCACCCCTATTTATTCTCAATGATAAATATAACTATTTTCTGTTGTAATTTCAAATCCATAATAGCCAATTCAAAAACTTCACAGCTAATATTGTAAATCAGAATCCTGAAACACTTTCTCTTCAGTGATTCAAACAATAATTCTAAACCCCAAACTAAAACTCCATTATATCTAATTTACCTTAAAATTAGTAACCCAACTGACCACAATTCATTATACAAATGGCTCTCCCCCGGGGCTGATCAGACCCCAAAAGATAGCCACGATAAGGTCAATAGGTCATACCACCCTTTTTATAGTCATGTTCCATACTACATTAGACGTATTAAAGAACCCTTTATCCTTAAAATAAAAAAAATCACTTGTTTAACTAAAACTCATAAAATAAAAACTCATAAGGTTCCATATGTGAGTGTACCCCTTTAAGATATCATGTCTCTGGGAACATGGAAATCCCCTTAATCCAAACATTTACTACAAAAACAAAACCTAAAAATTATGATAATCCCCTCAAACTCAAATAATTCATCTCGATGTTTCATGTCTTATTCGTGTTTCTCCAAATTGTCTCCCCAAAATACTTCTTAAATACCCAGCCATTTGACACACACACAACTGTGATAAACGTATACTGTCCCTTTAACATAAAAAAACTCAGCCTGCAATCCACTCTGCGAGCCTTTCATTGTTCCCCATAATGAAAACAGATTCTAATGTTAGTATACCTTAACCTCCTGTTTAATTTCAATGGTGTTATCTGAACAATCAAACCAAAATCAATAACCAGGAAGTACTTGTGTAAATTAATTAAAAGAACAAAATAAATATACCTTATTTCTCAGCACTTGGTTAGAACACCACTCCCGTCTTACATCGACCACACCCGTCGCCCCGTCTCCCGTACCTAGTGTATATCTTATCTATTACTCAGTGGCTCAATTAATGTTTAACGTAAGTATGTTCAGATGTTGATTATGGAATTCTACAATATTAGCATAGTTCAAACCTCATAATATAAATCTACACACAGAATTTTACGTTAATAGAGTTTAACACTTTTTCCAACAGTCATGCACACCCCTTCAATATTCTATGATATAACTCTGTGCAAACATCTCATCAGCAAGCCTCAACATTCTCACCGGTACCAGCTCCAACTGTAATACCTAATGTACCACACTCGCTTGGTCCCCGACCTCATTCATACTGATATTAGTCCCCGATATTAGTCCCCGACTGAATATCAAGCGTATTTCATGCACACGATTTGAGTCTCACAAATCTTCATTTACGCCAGTAAGCTTCAATTTACACCATACACACACAAATCTTCATTCACCCCAGCAAGCAGACCAGTGGGAGACGCAATGGCCCCGCCTTCTGTCCATTCTCTGTTCTTACCTTCCGTTGCTTTATCTTCTAGTACTGCCATTAAAAACTCATCTTTCCTATTCTCTTTTTTCCTTTTTTCTGTCTGTCCGTGCTGTTCGTGCTGTTCTTTTTACCTCTGCTAGAGTTGCCAACCCCCACCCCACTAAGTTATTTTTCACCTCCTTACTGATTTCAATGCGCATTCCAGTTAATAAGGCTATTTTTAGTTGCTGATGATAAGGAGTATTTTGATCCCCCCCGGGGGCTGGTTCTGGCGTACCACTGTTGGCATTAAATACATCTTTTAAACGTTCTAGGTACTGACTGACTGTCTCATTTTCCCCCTGTTTACATTCAGTTACCTTAGAGAAGTCGACGTGTCGGTGGTAATGTTCAGTTAGGTTAGCGCAGAGTTCTGTAATTTTTGCTCTAAATGGCTCCCCAAGTCCCGCGCTCCACTGTATAATGTCCCCATTATTCCCCGTTGGCACCCAGGCTCCGGGCACAGCAAACCAATCCTTTCCCACTATGGTTCTAACTGCTCTTTCCACCTCCCCTGTGTTTAGCCTGAAACTGGATGCCAGTCCGTTGAGATCTCTCTCAAAACCTGACATTCCTGTTTTAGGGTTTGGAATTCCTTCTACTGCCTTTTCTACGTCCCTCTGTGTCCAGGGTCGATAGACCCGAACTGTGGGTTTGTTGCCGTCCATCCTTGGGGGTTGGGTAGCTCTATCAGGGGAAACTGCTCTTCTCTCTCTGCACTATCGTCTTCCCTGCTATAATACTGGAAATCTCTCCTATGCCTTGGTCTATTTTTTTCTCCTATATCGGAGGTTTTTCTGAGTAGTCCTGATCGGTTCTGATTCGGTGAAGGTATCTGATATTTTTCCCTCCTATTTTCCTCCTTCTCTATCTGAGTCTCTACCAATGCTCTTTCCATCTGCACCTTCCTCAATACTGCCCTAGTCAGCTCCTGCTCTCTCTCTGTGCCTTTCTGCCCCTCCGGACTCTCACCATCCGCTCCCAGATCATAAGCTGGGGGAGGCTCAGCACGGAGCGGCAATTGCACTCTCCTCTGAGCCATCACCACCTCATCGTCGGGATTATCTCTGTTTAAATTTGAGGAACGATGTTGTTCAACGTGAAACGACGACGCAAATCTGCCTGCCTCTGTAAAATATATATTCCCTATTCAGATTGAGTTCAGTTTTAAATTCTAGTCAACAGAGTAAAACCAACCAAACTTCTCAACTTTCTATACCCTAACATTTAAACGTACCATGTTTTGTGCTAAATTTATCGTATGTCAGTTGATTCATAAAGAGCTATAACATCTGGATAGCACGAAATTGTATCGTATCTCTCCGTTATTCCCTAAAGGTGACTTTCTCTTCTATGATACATTTATTTAAATACGACTCCCATCTCAATACATTATTCCACCAGATCATTTTGGGCTAAATCGCGCATTCCATCGAAATTGTCTTGCCATTGTTTTTAACTACTTCTTTTTTCAATTCTATCTAAAACACATTTTAACGTTTCAGTTCATATTTTATACAAACACTGGCGACCGTATTTTTCCGGCAAAACATGCAAATAGGTGAATTTACAATCTAAAATCAATTTTAGTCTATCGGTTTCAAAGCTAAAATACTGTACCTTGGTGTCCCGCTATTAAAATGATTGTGTTTCCCCGCCAATAATTATATTATTATAATTGTCTGTAGTCGCAAAACTTCGACACCGGGAATTCCCAGAAAATCATCCTAATTTAAAACCCTTATTGGCTATATTAGTAATATCAGCTTCCATTCAGGTTCTTTGTCTGAGTCAGATTTTGGACGCCTCCCTTCCATTCTCTTTGTTCTCCTATAACGGTAATCTCCCGCTAGTTTCCGACACTTATTTTCAGGAATTTCCAAACATCCTTACCGTTACTTAGCTCTGGTATTTAATCACTTATCTATGCCTTTCTATATTTAATTTTAAATCCTATGTGCGTGTCTTTCTACGAATTTGCAATTTACCGTTACTTAGTTACTTTTAGTCCTTTTCTGTCTGACTATGTGTGTGTCTCTTTAAAGATAATCAGTATGTATTTTCCTTCCTGTGAACCACGTCTATAGAAGACTTTTGTTCGGATATTACATTTCACCCGTAGGATATTCTCCTTGGGACTTTCAACGTTAATGTCTCATATCTCACTACTCTAGACTAAGTTAACCTCATCCTTTGATATTAATTTCTTTCAGCATTGTACAGGTTCAATTATTCTGTTTGCCTAAAATTACCCTGCCTTCTCACCAAGCCTAATTTATCCTCACCTGTTTTATATATATCTTATCTGCTACTTTTTGATAGTCAGACTACTTCCCATATACAGATAGACTACTCAGGTTCAAACTTTATTTAGGTATGTTTTTTGAATTAATGGCTATCCTATTTGTACGGAACAAGCGTCCTAATTCTCCAATGCGTACTATATCTCTCCTTAATAACCTTCTGGCTTGCAAAACCAGGATTTATTAAGCTCTAGTTTATTTATGGTAGTGCACCTTACCACAGGTCAATTTCAGACCTGTTTCCTTCCTATCGATTTTGGTTAAAACCCAAGGTAGAAACCCATTTTATTTGTTCAGAATATTCAAGCACCTATTATTGATCAAATCCAACTCCTTTATAACATTTTAATCAATAAATATCCTAAATAATCCTTCCCAAATTCGAGAATAAAGGCTACTGACCTGCTGCCGACTGGGAAAAGCACGGTTCGTTTGGATCTGTCACCGTACCTGTCATCTGGGTTAAACACCGGCCTGTTTTTAACCTCAATCCAGAAGCCAGGTCTTTTTAAAATGTGCACGATTTTTCCGGAGTACGACCCGCCAGATGGCAGGGATGGATTTTTAGATCCCGGCTTCGAAGAAACCAATTGTTGAAGGAATTTAATTCCTCTGTTTTAATTCCCAATTCAAATTAAACACTCTGTCAATTCATAAGAATTTGTAAGACCCTTATTTTATAGGAATGGACAGAGCCCGATCTTAAAAGTCAAGTAACAGCCTTTATTCAAGAGAGTACTGAGTACATACACATTTTACCACAGGTTATAAACTGAAAATGACGTCAGCGTTTTCTAAATGTTCCGTCTCTTCTTGACACTGGTAGAAAGGCTCTATAGTTCTCAAGCCTTCCCTCCTCGCCTAGAGCCAAGGTCAGTAAGTGTAGATAAGCATTCTAGTCAGTTTGGAGATTTGTACCAAGGAACAGACAGTCATTGTTCTAACTTTTGACCACGTTCACACACATTATTTTCAGTAATGGGAGAGAAAACTCATACATATATAGAATAGTATTCTGATTAGTCAGTCCTGAATGAAATGTATACATAATTAGTCATCATTGATAAAAATTCCCTTAAGAATTTCCTTACTGATCTTCCCCCATCTCAGGGGAACACTAGCGTTCTGATCGTTGTGGATCGGATCTCTAAGTCCTGCCGTCTCCTCCCATTGCCTGGTCTCCCTACCGCCCTACAGACTGCTGAGGCTCTATTTACCCACGTCTTCCGGCACTACGGGGTTCCAGAGGACATCGTATCTGATCGAGGTCCCCAGTTCACGTCCCAGGTTTGGAGGGCGTTTATGGAGCGTCTGGGGGTCTCGGTCAGCCTTACCTCTGGTTATCAACCCGAAAGTAATGGGCAGGTGGAGAGAGTAAACCAGGAAGTGGGTAGGTTTCTGAGGTTGTATTGCCAGGACCGGCCAGGAGAATGGGCGAGGTACGTACCATGGGCAGAGTTGGCCCAGAACTCACTTCGTCACTCATCCACGAACATGTCGCCATTTGAATGCGTACTGGGCTACCAGCCGGTCCTGGCTCCGTGGAATCAGAGTCAGACCGAAGCTCCTGCATTGGAGGAGTGGGTACAGCGCTCTAGAGAGACCTGGCAGGCAGTCCAGTGAACGGCAGAAAAGAAACGCTGACCGCCACCGCAGTGAGGCCCCTGTGTTCGCACCAGGGGACAGGGTCTGGCTCTCGACCCGAAACCTGCCCCTCTGCCTGCCCTGCCGGAAGCTGGGACCGCAGTGTGTGGGGCCATTTAAAGTTCTGAGGAGGATAAACGAGGTGTGTTATAGATTGCAACTTCCCTCTTACTATCGCATTAACCCCTGATTTCATGTGTCTCTCCTCAGGCCGGTGATAGCTGGTCCCCTACAAGAAGGTGAGGTACCGGAGGTCCCTCTGCCCCCTCTGGACATCGAGGGGTCCCCGGCGTACACAGTACGAGCTATTCTGGACTCGAGATGCCGGGTGAGGGGCCTGCAGTACCTCGTGGACTGGGAGGGGTACGGTCTGGAGGAGAGGTTCTGGGTACCGGGGAGGGACATTTTAGATCCTTCCCTTTTGAGGGATTTCCACCGCCTCCACCCGGACCGTCCCAC
Source organism: Oncorhynchus mykiss (assembly GCF_013265735.2). Classification (NCBI taxonomy): domain Eukaryota; kingdom Metazoa; phylum Chordata; class Actinopteri; order Salmoniformes; family Salmonidae; genus Oncorhynchus; species Oncorhynchus mykiss. The sequence continues at coordinate 30,875,342 of NC_048568.1, forward strand.
GCCTCGTCCTCCGGGTCATCCGCGTACTGTCACGAATCTCGCCGAAGATGGTGCCTCTTACTGTTCGGGAAGCGCTCGGCGGTCGTCGTCGCCGGCCTATTAGTTGCCATCGATTCCCTTTCCTTTTGTTTCTGTTAATTGGGTCTAATTGGGTACACCTGTTTTGAGTTAGTTTTGTTTATAGGCTATTTAAGTGCACTAGGCCCGCTGGATTATTGTGCGGGCTTGTTCTCTGTTTATTTGGTGTTGGTGCATTAGTATGATCGCTCTTTTTCCGGACAGTTTTAGTCCTGTGTATTTTGGACGGGTTGTTTCATGAGCCATTGTGTTTTGCATGTCCATGTCTCTGCTATCGTTGGAATAAAGATCAACGTACGGAATTATCTGCTCTATGCGCTTGACTCCTCCACTAACCATTCATAGAAGTCGTAACAGTGGTGAGTTTCAGAATGTGGTAGGCCTACCATTTGTAAAACACCAAAAAAAGACAACCAAGAGACATCAGCGCCAGTCCGTGCTTACTGGGGTGTAGTCTACTGTGTCGGCCCACAATGGAATGTTATGAATGCTCTTCCATGATGTAGACACACCGTTTGTAAAAACAGGCCGTTGCATTGGCTTTATTAGTCCTGATTCCTGTGACTAATCATTTAGTCTATTTAACCCCTGAATATCAGCTACCCAACTTAATCAGGAGTTCTTCTGAGCCGTTTGCAATGTGTTTACACAGCGGGAAATGCAGAAATATTTAATTTTTTCAATAATCAGGTTGTCAAACATTGACGGATACAAACTTGAAACCACTGATCATGACATTTTAGCCCATTAGGTGAAATTTCTGCAGATGTGAGTAACCTGATTGTCATTTCCATATTGTCCATTTTACTTTGACCTGTCCTGTTGTTAGGATATGTTATTTGTTAACAAGTCAGTGCATTTTTTATTTGATTGGGTGACATTTAGTTTAGGCTATTTGATCAGAGAAACCTGCATGATATAAAAAGTGTCCATCTCATTATATTGTCATACATTTAGTCTCCAGTCTGTAAGTTACAGAAAAGGCCACATTCTTTCTGCCATGTCCTATATCTGTTACGTGATTCATGTTCAATTATTTTTGCCTTTTTTTGTATTTTACCCAGCCTTTTTCTCCCCAATTAGATCTTGTCTCATCGCTGCAACTCCCCAACAGGCTGGGGAGAGGAGAAGGTGGAGTCATGCATCCTCCAAAACATGACCAGCCAAACCACGCTCCTTAAAACCTGTTAAGGCTAGGCATAATACTGCCCCCTTTGGATGAATTGCGTGTCCATAGTAAACTGAAAAAAAATCTAAAAAAGCTAATATATGCATATAATAATTATTATTGGATAGAAAACACTCTAAAGCTTCTAAAACCGTTTGAATTATATCTGTAAGTATAGCAGAACTCACAGGGCAGACAATCTCCCAAACTAGTTTTGGAAGCCTGAAACTTGGGGCAACTTTGACGTCATCGCCCCCACCCTTCCCAACCAGCTATGGATCTGGAGACTCTTTCTATGTCTTCCACTAGATGTCCTCATTCAGTAGAGCAAATCCCGCGAAAGAGTGGGTGTCGCGAGAAAATACATGTGCGTTAGGGCGCGAATTGGACACAGACCTTCCTCTGTTCCAGCTTGCCTGAGAAGAAGTATGATTGTCCGGTTGATTTGAGAATTGTTTTGTACGTTTATAACATCCTAAAGCTTGATTCTGCACTTAGTTTGAGCAGTTTAGTCGACATATAATATGTAATTTTGAAGTTTTGATGCGCAACTGTTCGGGACCAGAAGTCATTTTGGATGCATTTCAGCTGAAAGTGGAAGCAGATGCTACGATAAGGACACACGAACTGAAACAAAACGATGTATTGGGTAAGTATGACTCCTTCCACTACATTCTGATCAAAGACCATCAAAGGTAAGGGAATATTTATGTTGTAATTTTGTATTTCTGTTGACTTCAACATAGCGGAGAAATATTGCTTACGTCTGAGCGTCTCAGGTTATTGCATAGTCAACTAATTCTGTAACGTTAAAAACAAATCTGACACAGCGGTTGCATTCAGAACCAGTGTATCTTTCTAACTATATGTAAAACATGTATCTTTAGTCAAAGTTTATGATGAGTATTTCTGTTATCTGGCGTAGCTTTCCATAATTTCTCCGAACATGGCGTCAATGTAAACCGTGCTTTATGGATATAAAATGCATATTATTGAACAAAACATAAATGTACTGTGTAACATGTCATATGACTGTCATCTGATGTAGATTTTCAAAAGGTTAGTGAATTATTTATTTTTTAATCCTGCTTTTATAATTTTATATTTTCTGGGACAAAATGGCTGCCTCTTGTCTTTGTTTTGGTGGTGGTCTAATATAAATATGTGCTGTGTTTTTGCCGTAAAACATTTTAAAAAATCTGACATGCTGGGTAGATGAACAAGGTGTTTATCTTTCATTTGAGGTATTGGACTTGTTCATGTGTGGAGGTTAAATATTTCTAAGAATATTTTTGCATTGCCTGCGCCACGGTTTCAGCTGAACGGGGGGGGGGGGTGGCGGAACCTGAGTGGGACGCCTCGCTTCAACTGGTTTTAACACCCGCCAGTGATGTCGGAAGCCAGACGCACCAATATCCCGGAGGAAAAACTGTTCAACTGGCGACCGGGGTCAGATCCAGAAACCAGATCCTCCATCCCCTCTCTGTTCCTGCAGATCCCCCAGTAAACCAGCCCTCCATCCGCTCTCTGGTCCTGTCAGGTCCCCCACTAAACCAGATCCTCCATCCCATCTCTGGTCCTGTCAGGTCCCCCACTAAACCATCCCTCCACCCCCTCTCTGGTGCTGTCAGGTCCCCCACTAAACCATCCCTCCACCCCCTCTCTGGTCCTGTCAGGTCTCCCACTAATCCAGATACTCCATCCCCTCTCTGGTCCTGTCAGGTCCCCCACTAAACCAGTTCCTCCATCCGCTCTCTGGTCCTGTCAGGTCCCCCACTAAACCATCCTCTCTTTGGTCCGGTCAGGTCACCACTAAACTAGACCCCATCCTCTCTCTGGTCCTGGCTGGTTCTCCTCCACTAAACTAGACCCCATCCTCTCTCTGGTCCTGGCTGGTTCTCCTCCACTAAACCAGACCCCATCCTCTTCCTGGTCCTTTCAGGTTCTCCACTTAACCAGATCCTCCATGTGACTGTAGGAGTGGTGTGGACACCTGTTTACCTTGGTGTGGACACCTGTTTAAGTTGGTGTGGAAACCTGTTTAAGTTGGTGTGGACTCCTGTTTAACTTGGTGTGGACACCTGTTTAATTTGGTGTGGACACCTGTTTAACTTGGTGTGGACACCTGTTTAACTTGGTGTGGACACCTGTTTAACTTGGTGTGGACACCTGTTTAACTTGGTGTGGACACCTGTTAAACTTGGTGTGGACACCTGTTCAGCATAGCATGCTACAGACTACAGATGCTTGGGTTAGAGGCAGCACCACTACTCCTGGCAACTCTGCTGCAGGTAAAGGTGATAAATAGAGTAGTCTGTAACATTATTTCGAAGGAAGGCTGTAGGCTAAAGTCATTTGGAATGTCAACGGGAAGAACTGGTGGCTATCGTAAGCTAGGCCTTCTACTGCTTCAAATTCTTTATTTTGTCATAGAAATTCTGAATAGGCTTTCAGAAAAAGGACAGACAAATCAATCTTTGCTGCTGACTAGAAGAAGGTTGTAAATTAAATAGGGACAATGCATTCATGCTTTACCTTACATTATGGAAGCGTAGCCTGAAAACACCTGTAAGTGACAAGTAGGAAGTACTGTATTTTTATTAGTTTATTTAAAAACAGTTTTAGTAATTAATGTACATTTTAGAAGAAGCATTGTGCTCATTTTAAGTCTGCTTCGGACACAACTTATTAATTAAACAAAACCAAGGAATTTCTCCATGCTGACGTCATTCACAATGGACAGAAAAAATGTAAAACATCAACCAAGGTTTGCTGATATTTGAATCCCTTCTACATAGAGGTGTATAAAAATATACTAAAATATTAGAACACAACTACAAATTAATACATCTTCCACACTATGCACTAAAATAGATTAACGTCGGCTTTTGAAAAAAACATTTATACTGCCCTTAATGAATCAATAAAGCTACAGACAGTTTGAAAGTCTTAGTCCAGCACAGGGAGAAGAGTGAGGAACAAGGGGTCATTCCTCCAGGACATGAATCTCCATACCAGAGGCTTCTTCTATACAGAGAACAAAACAATACATCAGACAACATGTCTCACCATTCATTCTATAGCAGACCATAAAGATGAACTAGTTAATAGGCGATTAGATGGACAAGATGACTACGTCAAAGGACTATTTATGACCTGATTCCATTTCAGTTCACACGTCTGAAGATCAGAATATGTGAATGTAATGTGTTGTTTGCTCCATGTGTTATATGGATTGATGGAACCATTCAAAATGTTTAGGTCTATACAGTCCTTTCAGATCTGTGAACTCTGACGATGTGGGAGGAGTTAGGAACCTAAATGGAACTGGACCAATGCCTGTGACTCTCACCTGCTTGTGTGGGCAGAGCCTTGGGTGGGCGGATCCTCCTTGTGTGAATAGTGACTATGGCAGCCATGATGGTCAGTGTCACAAAGAGCATGATGTGACTGATGGGCAACTTAACAGCATTACTGGTACCTGGACAATGAGACAGACAGTGATTAAACACAGTCAATCATTTAGATTGATCAATAGAGGATGTTGAGGACCAATATCCATCAGCCAAACACCTCTACAACTTCACCTCTGTCTGAACACCAACGATCTAGCTGAGTGTTTTTGTCACGTTCTGACCATATTTCTTGTGTGTTTTCCTTGTTTTAGTGTTGGTCAGGGCGTGAGCTGGGTGGGCATTCAATGTTGTGTGTCTAGTTTGTCCGTTTCTATGTATGGCCTGATATGGTTCTCAATCAGAGGCAGGTGTTAGTCATTGTCTCTGATTGGGAACCATATTTAGGTAGCCTGTTTTGTGTTGGGTTTTGTAGGTGGTTGTTTCCTGTCTTTGTGTTCTCTGCACCAGATAGGACTGTTTTGGGTTTTGCCACGTTTATTGTTTTGTAGTGTGTTCATGTTTGAGTTTCTCATATTAAAAAACCATGAACACTTACCACGCTGCGCATTGGTCCTCCGATCCTTCTCGCCTCTCCTCCTCAGACGAAGAGGAGGAGGAAAACCATTACAGTTTTTAATTTGTGTGTAATGGATTATGATTGTTCACACCATCCACTAAATATTTGAAAGGTTATATAACACCTTAAACCTGGAGTATTGGTATTTGGCAGAAATTCACACAGGAAGAGAGAAGTGTGAACGGCACAACAGCCAAGTTCTAAAATGTAACATGAAAGTTTAGTTTCATGTACAAATACATGCTTTGTGTATTGACCAAGGTAATATATCTGAATTTGGACCCATGATGTACCACTCATACAATCTACCACACAGCTGAGAAGGGAAATAATTTTAAACACAATACCAGCAGAAGACGGCGAGGTGGTTGACAAGGCTGGTCTTGCAGTAGAGGCTGTACTTCCTGGATAGTAGTGTAGTGGATAGACATATTTGAATAGTGTCTATACAGTATATTATATATATATCACCTTCAACTTGTATTAAGACCATGAAATTAGCCTATTATTATGTAGATCTGACTCCATGAGATAAATTGTAACATGCAAGAGGATATGGTTGAACCATATGCAACAATTATTAGTCGTTTAGCTGACTAAGATGAAATAGTTGTCATGAGATTGGAATTCTAAATACAAGTGCATAATCACTTTTTTCACTTTTTTAAATATTGTTTTATTAATGGTTTCACATACAAGGCATCAAGCTGAAGTTTCAAAGATTTAAGAAGCATTTAAGAAGAACACATTGTTCTAAGCATGGAGAGAGAGAGAGAGAGAGAGCGAGAGACAGACAGACAGAGAAATCATAGCCTGAACGGCCATGCCCCAAAAGTCCATGGGGGGGGGGGAGAGAGAAGGTCAGGATCAGAGCTCCTGCATTTTTCAGCATTTTCTTTAAAAAAGATAGATTAGGAGTTAGATAAACTTGGATTTTTTTGTCAGGAACACATACTGGATTCTACCCTCTTCAACATAACCCCTACTTCAAATCAAAACTTAAAACCTACAACCTGATTTTGGACGGAATTACGGAATCACCTGGAAAGTTCACAACAACCAAGGACTTATTACCCTATACAGCAAATTCTCTGGAAAACAACAGAAACCTGAAAACACCATCCAACCTGGAACTGAGTGAGTAATGTTTAGTCTGAAACAATATTTTATTTCCAAAAGCCAAGAAGAAAAATACACAACATTACTTTATAAGGACTGAATTCTAACATAATTCTACCAAGCTTGATACAGCTTCAACTAGCACTGACGTGTCAAGTGAGAGGTGTCAAAGCCCATTAGCCCAACAATGGCAGGAGAGTCACACAGTCTACCCCAACCAAATGGAGAGGCCTTAGAAGCTCCCTCCCGCTGTTCAGAGGTAATTAAAATACAGTACCCTTTGCACGTAAAGAATGATAAGGCAAGAAAAGACCACAAGAAGAAGCTCCTTATGGAAAATCAAGAAACACTTTTTGCTGACTATTACAAAAATGGGAACATCAGCAACCTTATCTTCCACACAAACCATCCCCTGGCATGGCACAGTGCCATATTAGCACACTACCACTTTGTTAAGAGAGGGGGGGTTAACGAGGGGTGGAAACTCAGAATACTTGATAACGAGGACTCTGAGTTAAGTAATATAAATATCTATAAATCCGGATCAGTAATGGTACAGAATAACCACAAACAGTTTCAGCTGGACTTTCACCTAATCAAAGAATTAGCCCAGCAGGAGAAGCTCTCCCTTGATAAAGATACCCCCACACCGAGCGGGTCAGACCAGACCTCTTCATTATGTAACCCCACAGATGAGCAACCCCCAGCGGAGAGTCAACCTCCCAGCACAGATTACCACTCCCTCATTGAAATGAAGGACAAATTCACCCAGCTGGAGGTAAGGCAGGTGGAGCTGGAACAGCAGGTGATTACACTTCAGTCAGCACAGACCCAGACAACAGTCCAGCACAACAACAGCCCCTTAACCAGACCCTGAGAGCTGGAGGTGGACAGAGACATATCTGCACTTTGGACAGTGGTGAGACAAATACAACAGGAGAAAGAGGAGCAGAACGGAACACTAGAAGAGAGTATCAGACTGCTGGTGGAGGAGAGGTTGAGGGGGATGGAGGAGAGGGTGAGGGGGATGGAGGAGAAGTTGAGGGGGACGGCGTGTGACAGAGAACAACCCACTAGAGAGGTGGCCACCCCCACAGAGAAGCCAGCAGAACAGCCCACCTCAGCACCCAACAAAAGTCTCGACACCACAGCAGAACAGTCCACACCAGACCCTGACCATAGAGTCGACACCACAGCAGAACAGTCCACACCAGACCCTGACCATAGAGTCGACATCACAGCAGAACAGACAGATGAAGAACCCTAAGCCCAGAGGCTCTCACCCTCTCTGAGCACCCCCCCTGTCAGCCACCCTGATAGCCCTTTTGACAACCCCCCCACACCCACTGAGGACAAAGACAAGACACAGATTGTACTACTTATGGACTCAAATGGGAAATATATAGAAGAAAAAAAACTTTTTCCCAAACACAGTGTGTCTAAACTCTGGTGTCCAAACACCCAACGCGCCCTAGACCTTCTGTCTGAGGCCAAACTAGGCTCACCCAGCCACATAATAATACACACAGGCACAAACGACCTGAGAGCACAGCAGGAAAGAGTGGCCACAGCACTGAAGGGAGTGATTGAAAAGGCTTCTTCTACTTTCCCCAACGCACAAGTGGTTATCTCCACCCTGCTACCACGAAAAGACTTCCACCCTGCCACAATACAACGGGTAAATGCAAGTATTTCCCGTGACTGTGCCTCAAAACCAAACGTTTTCCTGGCCCACCACTCCACCCTGGACTTGAACAGCCTCTATGACCAGGTCCACCTCTACAAGGCAGCAGTGCCCACCTTTGCCCGAACTCTAAAGGACATCGCTCTCAAACGTATCCCCAACACTTCACACAGGAGCAACAGATCAATAGACACCCCATTCAGACCAGCGAGACACCCTCCCAGATCTGCAGGACCCCCCCCTGGACCTACACATAGAGGACCCACGCCAAGAGGAATTACATCCAGACCACAGTACACCCAGACACATCCACACCCCCACCCCAACCAATCAACACCCCCCCACGTCAACCATGCCCACACCCCATTTAGGCCCCCTCAGATCAGACCTATGCCACTCCTGCCCACCCCATGCACCCCACCCCCGCAAAGAGGGCCTCAACATGGAAGCCACACATACGCCCAGGTAGTGAGCGGGCAAACAGTCCCAACCCCCACTCTCACACTCGCCCAAGCCAATGGCATGTAACAGATGCTCAGCAGGCTCTGCTCACACTTACTGGCCTGAGGCCAAACCACGACCAACAACATTGGACACTCTATGGAACAAACAGCCTTCACTATATTATCCTGGAATATCCAAGACCTGAGGTCATCTGCCTTTGGCCTAAAGAGCAGAAACCCGGACTTCACCAAAGAAATCGGTAATACAGACATTGTCATCCTGCAAGAAACCTGGTATAGAGGAGACGGACCCACTGGTTGCCCTCTAGGTTACAGAGAGCTGGTAGTCCCATCCACCAAACTACCAGGTGTGAAACAGGGAAGGGACTCAGGGGGTATGCTAATTTGGTATAGAGCAGACCTAACTCACTCCATTAAATTAATCAAAACAGGAACATTTTACATTTGGCTAGAAATTCAAAAGGAAATGATCCTAACAGAGAAAAATGTCCTCCTGTGTGCTACCTATATCCCCCCACTAGAATCCCCATATTTTAATGAAGACAGCTTCTCCATCCTGGAGGGGGAAATCAATCATTTCCAGGCCCAGGGACATGTACTAGTCTGTGGCGACCTAAATGCCAGAACCGGACAAGAACCTGACACCCTCAGCACACAGGGGGACAAACACCTGCCTGGAGGTGACAGCATTCCCTCCCACATATGCCCCCCTAGGCACAACTATGACAACATAACCAACAAAAACGGGTCACAACTCCTGCAGCTCTGTCGCACGCTGGGTATGTACATAGTCAACGGTAGGCTTCGAGGGGACTCCTATGGTAGGTACACCTATAGCTCATCTCTTGGCAGTAGTACTGTAGACTACTTTATCACTGACCTCAACCCAGAGTCTCTCAGAGCGTTCACAGTCAGCCCACTGACACCCCTATCAGACCACAGCAAAATCACAGTCTACTTAAACAGAGCAATAATCAATCATGAGGCATCAAAGCCAAAGGAACTGAGTAACATTAAGAAATGCTATAGATGGAAGGAATGCAGTTTGGAAACCTACCAAAAAACAATTAGGCAACAACAAATTCAATCCCTTTTAGACAATTTCCTGGGAAAAACGTTCCGCTGTAATAGTGAAGGTGTAAACTTGGCAGTAGAAAATCTTAACCTGTTGGATCTCTAGGGGCGCTATTTCATTTTTGGATAAAAAACGTTCCCGTTTTAAGCGCGATATTTTGTCACGAAAAGATGCTCGACTATGCATATTCTTGACTGAGTTTTTGAAAGAAAACACTCTGAAGTTTCAGAATCTGCAAAGATATTGTCTGTAAGTGCCCCAGAACTCATTCTACAGGCGAAACCAAGATGATGCGTCAAGCAGGAAATGAGCAGAATCTCTGAAGCTCTGTTTTCCATTGTCTCCTTATATGGCTGTGATTGCGCAAGGAATGAGCCTACACTTTCTGTCGTTTCCCCAAGGTGTTCGCAGCATTGTGACGTATTTGTAGGCATATCATTGGAAGATTGACCATAAGAGACTACATTTTCCAAGTGTCCGCCTGGTGTCCTGCGTGGAATTCGGTGCGCAAACGCCAGCTGCTTGTACTTTTCCATTTGATTGAGGGGAGAAACCATGCTTCCACGAACGATATATCATTGAAGAGATATGTGAAAAACACCTTGAGGATTGATTCTAAACAACGTTTGCCATGTTTTCAGTCGATATTATGGAGTTAATTTGGAAAAAAGTTCGCGTTTTGAGGACTGAATTTTCATTTTTTTTTTGGTAGCCAAATGTGATGTACAAAACGGAGCTATTTCTAATACACAAATAATATTTTTTGGAAAAACTGAGCATCTGCTATCTAACTGAGAGTCTCCTCATTGAAAACATCCGAAGTTCTTCAAAGGTAAATGATTTTATTTGAAGGCTTTTATGTTTTTGTTGAAATATTGCGTGCTGGATGCTAACGCTAATGCTAACGCTAAATGCTACGCTAGCTAGCCACTTTTACACAAATGATTGTTTTCCTATGGTTGAGAAGCATATTTTGAAAATCTGAGATGACAGTGTTGTTTACAAAAGGCTAAGCTTGAGAGATGGCATATTTATTTCATTTCATTTGCGATTTTCATGAATAGTTAACGTTGCGTTATGGTAATGAGCTTAGGTCTGTAAATAGGATCCCGGATCCGGGTTTGGTCGACACAACAGGTTAACAGTATATTTGACCTCTCAGCTTCCCTATCAAAATCTCAAATAGAAAACCGAAGAAAATTAACAATAATGACAAATGGTTTGATGAAGAATGCAAAAATCTAAGAAAGAAATTGAGAAACCTGTCCAACCAAAAACATAGAGACCCGGAAAACCTGAGTCTACGCCTTCACTATGGTGAATCACTAAAACAATACAGAAATACACTACGGAAAAAGAAGGAACAGCATGTCAGAAATCAGCTCAATGCAATTGAAGAATCCATAGACTCTAACCACTTCTGGGAAAATTAGAAAACACTAAACAAACAACAACAACAAGAATTATCTATCCAAAATGGAGATGTATGGGTAAACCACTTCTCCAATCTTTTTGGCTCTATAACAAAGAATAAAGAGCAAAAACATATACATGATCAAATACAGATCTTAGAATCATCTATTAAAGACTACCAGAACCCACTGGATTCTCCAATTACATTGAATGAGTTACAGGACAAAATAAAAACCCTCCAACCCAAAAAGGCCTGTGGTGTTGATGGTATCCTCAATGAAATGATCAAATATACAGACAACAAATTCCAATTGGCTATACTAAAACTCTTTAACATCATACTTAGCTCTGGCATCTTCCCCAATATTTGGAACCAAGGACTGATCACCCCAATCCACAAAAGTGGAGACAAATTTGACCCCAATAACTACCGTGGAATATGTGTCAACAGTAACCTTGGGAAAATCCTCTGCATTATTATTAACAGCAGACTCGTACATTTCCTCAATGAAAACAATGTACTGAGCAAATGTCAAATTGGATTTTTACCAAATTACCGTACAACAGACCATGTATTCACCCTGCACACCCTAATTGACAACCAAACAAACCAAAACAAAGGCAAAGTCTTCTCATGCTTTGTTGATTTCAAAAAAGCCTTCGACTCAATCTGGCATGAGGGTCTGCTATACAAACTGATGGAAAGTGGTGTTGGGGGTAAAACATACGACATTATAAAATCCATGTACACAAACAACAAGTGTGCGGTTAAAATTGGCAAAAAACACACACATTTCTTCACACAGGGTCGTGGGGTTAGACAGGGATGCAGCTTAAGCCCCACCCTCTTCAACATATATATCAACGAATTGGCGCGGGCACTAGAAAAGTCTGCAGCACCCGGCCTCCCCCTACTAGAATCCGAAGTCAAATGTCTGCTGTTTGCCGATGATCTGGTGCTTCTGTCACCAACCAAGGAGGGCCTACAGCAGCACCTAGATCTTATGCACAGATTCTGTCAGACCTGGGCCCTGACAGTAAATCTCAGTAAGACCAAAATAATGGTGTTCCAAAAAAGGTCCAGTCACCAGGACCACAAATACAAATTCCATCTAGACACTGTTGCCCTAGAGCACACAAAAAACTATACATACCTTGGCCTAAACATCAGGGCCACAGGTAACTTCCACAAAGCTGTGAACGATCTGAGAGACAAGGCAAGAAGGGCATTCTATGCCATCAAAATAAACATAAATTTCAACATACCAATTAGGATTTGGCTAAAAATACTTGAATCAGTCATAGAGCCCATTGCCCTTTATGGTTGTGAGGTCTGGGGTCCGCTCACCAACCAAGACTTCACAAAATGGGACAAACACCAAATTGAGACTCTGCACGCAGAATTCTGCAAAAATATCCTCCGTGTACAACGTAGAACACCAAATAATGCATGCAGAGCAGAATTAGGCCGATACCCACTAATTATCAAAATCCAGAAAAGAGCCGTTAAATTCTACAACCACCTAAAAGGAAGTGATTCACAAACCTTCCATAACAAAGCCATCACCTACAGAGAGATGAACCTGGAGAAGAGTCCCCTAAGCAAGCTGGTCCTGGGGCTCTGTTCACCATCACAAACACACCCTACAGAGCCCCAGGACAACAGCACAATTAGACCCAACCAAATCATGAGAAAACAAAAAAATAATTACTTGACACATTGGAAAGAATTAACAAAAAAACAGAGCAAACTAGAATGCTATTTGGCCCTACACAGAGAGTACACAGCGGCAGAATACCTGACCACTGTGACTGACCCAAAATTAAGGAAAGCTTTGAGTATGTACAGACTCAGTGAGCATAGCCTTGCTATTGAGAAAGGCCGCCGTAGGCAGACATGGCTCTCAAGAGAAGACAGGCTATGTGCTCACTGCCCACAAAATGAGGTGGAAACTGAGCTGCACTTCCTAACCTCCTGCCCAATGTATGACCATATTAGAGAGACATATTTCCCTCAGATTACACAGATCCACAAAGAATTCGAAAACAAATCCAAATTTGAAAAACTCCCATATCTACTGGGTGAAATTCCAGTGTGCCATCACAGCAGCAAGATTTGTGACCTGTTGCCACGAGAAAAGGGCAACCAGTGAAGAACACACACCATTGTAAATACAACCCATATTTATGCTTATTTATTTTATCTTGTGTCCTTTAACCATTTGTGCATTGTTAAAACACTGTATATATATATAATATGACATTTGTAATGTCTTTACTGTTTTGAAACCTCTGTATGTGTAATGTTTACTGTTCATTTTTGTTGTTTTTCACTTTATATATTCACTTTGTATGTTGTCTACCTCACTTGCTTTGGCAATGTTAACACATGTTTCCCATGCCAATAAAGCCCTTGAATTGAATTGAATTGAATTGAGAGAGAGAAAGAGAGCGAGAGAGTGAGAGAGAGAAAGAGAGAAAGAGAGAGACAGAGAGAGAGAGAGAGGGGGGAAAGGGGGAGAGAGTCAGAGAGAGACAGAGAGACAGTGTTACGTTCCCCAGATGATGTGTTGTAGTTTGTGTATTTGCATGTGTTTATTTCAGGAAATGGCTTTCTGAAATCCCTCAAGCAGCTGATTGGTCGACTCCATGGCTAAGTGGAGAGCTGACCCCGCCCCCTCGTCAAGACACAGCTGTCTCCAATTACCCATTCCTTCTGAAGCTATATATAAAGCCAGTGTTCTGTTCAGGAGAGAGATTTTGCTGGAGGTTGATATTGCTGAGGTTCATTGCTGGGAGGTCATTGCAGAGAGAGATTGAATGTGTAGGAGGTCATTGCTGAGAGAGGAGGCTGATGGCTGTGGATAATTTACTATGTTAGTTGTTGGTAGAGTTGGTATGTTCTGTGAGTTTGTTGCTCAGGTAGAGCTTATTTGATGTCCTTTGTTTCTTAGTTTGCTTGAGAAATGATTTGTTCTCCTGTTTCATTTGTTCCCAGGGGGGGAAGGGGAAGGCACCTAGGGAGTGCTTGGGCAAGAGGCCCGCGGGCATACATATACCCGTAGTATATTCATTGTCTAGGCACAATAGGTAAGACCTGGGCGGACCACCCCCTGTATTTTGGTTAGGGCACCAGGTGGCGCTAAAGTACGTAAGTAGTGGGTAGGCAGGTAAGATAGGAGAGGGAGGGCTTTGAGATTTACTTTCTTTGCTTTGGATCCGTCCAGCCCCTTTTCCCCATATTACCGTGTAAAGGAATAAAGTCCTTGTAAACGGTACCACATTCTACCTGTTGTCATCCTTACTCACGCCTACAGTCCATACCTCTTTCACTTCACAGAGAGTTTAGTTGTAGCAGGGTGTTGCGTTCCCTCTTCATAGAGGCGTGCGTAACAACAGAGAGAGAGACAGAGAGAGAGAGACAGAGTTCTGGAGTTCCAAATTGAGCAGCTGCTGAAAAATGAGCTCCTGTATATATTGAGATTTAAATGGTTTTTAGAGTGAAGTACATCGAAAAAAATCAAGAGAAAACTGCAAGACTCAATAGAAGACAAAACAAGCAACACCAAAAAGACACTTTTTCAAAAGCCTAACTATTTTTTATAAAATTGTACAGTTATCTTAGCTAGCTGAATTGTTTACCTGTTGCTAGGGACTCTCCTAGAAGAAGCTAGCTAGCTTACAAAGAATAACAAAAAAAATATCTAGTTAACAGAAGAAAGGAAGACAAAATAAGGACAGAAGAAAAGGAAAAAGAAAACAGGACAACAAAGTGAAAGTCCTCTAAAGAAACAAGAGACCATAATACAAGAAACAGCACTTCTATTGCAACATTGTAGCCAACATCACCAGCGTTGCTATGGAAATTGTTTACCCACCAGACATCCAAACAGAAAGCTAAGAAAAGTTTAAAAGGTTTGTTGATGGGACAGAACCATGAATGCCTGTTTGCAGATCTCACCAGTTACAAAACAAGAGCAAATTACATTTTTAATACCAATCGAGGGAACATATGGAAAAAGGTTATTTGCAACCATTTCCCTTTCTCAAAAAAGAGGGGCATCAGCCAAGGATGTCAGATCAGCATTTCTGAAGAAGCTGACCAGAGCAACACATATCAAACAGTAAACTTATATAATAATGGAACTGTATTGATACAAGGCAATGATTCAAGCCTCCAGGCTTTTGAGAATAGGTTTGCTACCCTAAAAGCAGACGCTGACATCATCTCAGAAAATGAGGAAAAAGTCAAGGAGGGAGATGGAGAAAAGCAGACCCCAATGGTCTCTGTGACCCAGCAGGAAGCCCTCAATGTCCCTTTACCTACCTCACCTGCAGCAGACAGAGTCAAGGACATGTCAATTTCAATAAGAACACCTGCTATGCAACGTTTCCACAACACCCTCTCTCTAATCGAAGCAGAGGTCATAGAACTCAGAGAGAACAAGCTTCAAGAGGAGGACACTGTCCAGAAACTCAAAGAAGAGATGAAACAGTTCAGGGAGGAGAGCAGAGCATCTATTGCTAAATTAGAAAGCAGAATGGACAAGCTGAGTCAGACAAATGATGACCTCAGAGACCATCTGAGCACAACAAGAAAGGAGCTCGAACAAAAAGAGAGGTACATTGACACCCTCAACTGGCAGAGAGTCATTGTGTCCTCTGCATCTAGAGAACATGTCCACCAGCTTGGTACAACACAAGCAGAACCTGAGACCAGCATGGCCTCCACCACACAGCCTGATGACACTGCACCAGCCTACCAGTCTGCTCCAGCCCAGGTCAACCTACCAGCCTCTCAGTCTGCTCCAGCCCAGGTCAACCTACCAGCCTCTCAGTCTGCTCCAGCCCAGGTCAACCTACCAGCCTCTCAGTCTGCTCCAGCCCAGGTCAACCTACCAGCCTCTCAGTCTGCTCCAGCCCAGGTCAACCTACCAGCCTCTCAGTCTGCTCCAGCCCAGGTCAACCTACCAGCCTCTCAGTTTGCTCCAGCCCAGGTCAACCTACCAGACTCTCAGTCTGCTCCAGCCCAGGTCAACCTACCAGCCTCTCAGTCTGCTCCAGCCCAGGTCAACCTACCAGCCTCTCAGTCTGCTCCAGCCCAGGTCAACCTACCCGCCTCCCAGTCTGCTCCAGCCCAGGTCAGAATACCAGCCTCCCAGTCTGCTCCAGCCCAGGTCAGAATACCAGCCTCCCAGTCTGCTCCACCCAGACAATCACCCACAACTGCAATCCTAATTGATTCAAATGGGAAGTTCTTAGTCCAGGAAAGATTATTCCCTAGACACCAGGTGTATAAGTTCTGGTGTCCTACAACTGAGAGTGCAATGCAGCTACTCAGTCAGACCAGGATTGACACCCCTGACAACATCATCATCCACACTGGCACAAACGACCTTCATGCCAAAGGTGAAAATGTATCTGGGGCAGTGAGAAGAGTGGCAGAACGGGCACAGGCTATGTTCCCAACAACCAATATAGTTGTGTCCACCCTTCTACCAAGAAAAGACTTCCCAGGAAAGTTGATCGACAAAATAAATCAACAGATCACTGTGGACTGTGCCTCACTGCTCAACGTCAGAACGACTCACCACCCCACTCTGACATGTCAACACTTATATGATAATATACATCTTGATCAGGACAGTATCAGAACCTTTGCCAAGGACCTAAAAGATGCAACACTTGGCAGGGACCCACACACCCATCACCCCAGCAACAAAGGTCCCCCGCCCCACCTTCTGAAACAACAGTACCTCCACCATCCCGAGGAGAAAAGAGCCAGTCATGGCTTATTACAGCACAGCTCTACTAGACCAGGCCCAACACAGCATATATTTACCAGACCAGACCCGCCTCAGGACAGCACAACTAGACCCGGCCCATCACAACACAGCTCTACTAGACCCGGCCCATCACAACACAGCTCTACTAGACCTGGCCCATCACAACACAGCTCTGACCACTACTCCAGGGTCGGTCAGAACACTGCCCTTCAGGGAAGTAGACAACATGATGCAGTCCACACCATGTATCAGTCAGATCGTCAGCCTACATATGCTGAGGTAACCTCTGGCAGAAGACCCCTAGAACAATCAGAGATAGGAGAGGTGCACCAACTACTGCAACTAATATGCAGACTACTAAGCTAGACAGTCCCTTTAATACACACACACACACACAAACACACAGGGTTGCAGATTGCGTTGTACTTATTTTATGTGCAATCTTATTCCATTCTTATTAATTTGTTTACAAATATTCCTAAATGTATTGACACCGGTATTATAATAATTATTATATGTAATGGTGTGTGTGTGTGTGTGTGTGTGCGCGTGTGTGTGTATGTATGTGTGTATATGTGTATGTGCATGTATGTATATATATGTATGTGTATGTGTGTGTATGTATATTGTATATATGTGTGTGTGTATGTATGTATGTATGTGTGAATGTGTATGTGTGTGTATGTATATGTGTATATATATATATATATATATGCATATATATATATATATGTATATGTGTATATACAGTGCCTTGCGAAAGTATTCGGCCCCCTTGAACTTTGCGACCTTTTGCCACATTTCAGGCTTCAAACATAAAGATATAAAACTGTATTTTTTGTGAAGAATCAGCAACAAGTGGGACACAATTATGAAGTGGAACGACATTTATTGGATATTTCAAACTTTTTTAACAAATCAAAAACTGAAAAATTGGGCGTGCAAAATTATTCAGCCCCCTTAAGTTAATACTTTGTAGCGCCACCTTTTGCTGCGATTACAGCTGTAAGTCGCTTGGGGTATGTCTATCAGTTTTGCACATCGAGAGACTGAATTTTTTTCCCATTCCTCCTTGCAAAACAGCTCGAGCTCAGTGAGGTTGGATGGAGAGCATTTGTGAACAGCAGTTTTCAGTTCTTTCCACAGATTCTCGATTGGATTCAGGTCTGGACTTTGACTTGGCCATTCTAACACCTGGATATGTTTATTTTTTAACCATTCCATTGTAGATTTTGCTTTATGTTTTGGATCATTGTCTTGTTGGAAGACAAATCTCCGTGCTGGTCTCAGGTCTTTTGCAGACTCCATCAGGTTTTCTTCCAGAATGGTCCTGTATTTGGCTCCATCCATCTTCCCATCAATTTTAACCATCTTCCCTGTCCCTGCTGAAGAAAAGCAGGCCCAAACCATGATGCTGCCACCACCATGTTTGACAGTGGGGATGGTGTGTTCAGCTGTGTTGCTTTTACGCCAAACATAACGTTTTGCATTGTTGCCAAAAAGTTCAATTTTGGTTTCATCTGACCAGAGCACCTTCTTCCACATGTTTGGTGTGTCTCCCAGGTGGCTTGTGGCAAACTTTAAACGACACTTTTTATGGATATGTTTAAGAAATGGCTTTCTTCTTGCCACTCCTCCATAAAGGCCAGATTTGTGCAATATACGACTGATTGTTGTCTTATGGACAGAGTCTCCCACCTCAGCTGTAGATCTCTGCAGTTCATCCAGAGTGATCATGGGCCTCTTGGCTGCATCTCTGATCAGTCTTTTCCTTGTATGAGCTGAAAGTTTAGAGGGACGGCCAGGTCTTGGTAGATTTGCAGTGGTCTGATACTCCTTCCATTTCAATATTATCGCTTGCACAGTGCTCATTGGGATGTTTAAAGCTTGGGAAATATTTTTGTATCCAAATCCGACTTTAAACTTCTTCACAACAGTATCTCGGACCTGCCTGGTGTGTTCCTTGTTCTTCATGATGCTCTCTGCGCTTTTAACGGACCTCTGAGACTATCACAGTGCAGGTGCATTTATACGGAGACTTGATTACACACAGGTGGATTGTATTTATCATCATTAGTCATTTAGGTCAACATTGGATCATTCAGGGATCCTCACTGAACTTCTGGAGAGAGTTTGCTGCACTGAAAGTAAAGGGGCTGAATAATTTTGCACGCCCAATTTTTCAGTTTTTGATTTGTTAAAAAAGTTTGAAATATCCAATAAATGTCGTTCCACTTCATGATTGTGTCCCACTTGTTGTTGATTCTTCACAAAAAAATACAGTTTTATATCTTTATGTTTGAAGCCTGAAATGTGGCAAAAGGTCGCAAAGTTCAAGGGGGCCGAATACTTTCGCAAGGCACTTTATATATATGTATATATGTATATGCATATGTATGTGTATGTATGTATGTGTGTATATGTATGTATATGTTTGTATATATATATATATATATATATACAGTGCCTTGCGAAAGTATTCGGCCCCCTTGAACTTTGCGACCTTTTGCCACATTTCAGGCTTCAAACATAAAGATATAAAACTGTATTTTTTTGTGAAGAATCAACTACAAGTGGGACACAATCATGAAGTGGAACGACATTTATTGGATATTTCAAACTTTTTTAACAAATCAAAAACTGGAAAATTGGGCGTGCAAAATGATTCAGCCCTTTTACTTTCAGTGCAGCAAACTCTCTCCAGAAGTTCAGTAAGGATCTCTGAATGATCCAGTGTTGACCTAAATGACTAATGATGATAAATACAATCCACCTGTGTGTAATCAAGTCTCCGTATAAATGCACCTGCACTGTGATCGTCTCAGAGGTCCGTTAAAAGCGCAGAGAGCATCATGAAGAACAAGGAACACACCAAGCAGGTCCGAGATACTGTTGTGAAGAAGTTTAAAGCCGGATTTGGATACAAAAAGATTTCCCAAGCTTTAAACATCCCAAGGAGCACTGTGCAAGCGATAATATTGAAATGGAAGGAGTATCAGACCACTGCAAATCTACCAAGACCTGGCCGTCCCTCTAAACTTTCAGTTCATACAAGGAGAAGACTGATCAGAGATGCAGCCAAGAGGCCCATGATCACTCTGGATGAACTGCAGAGATCTACAGCTGAGGTGGGAGACTCTGTCCATAGGACAACAATCAGTCGTATATTGCACAAATCTGGCCTTTATGGAAGAGTGGCAAGAAGAAAGCCATTTCTTAAAGATATCCATAAAAAGTGTTTAAAGTTTGCCACAAGCCACCTGGGAGACACACCAAACACGTGGAAGAAGGTGCTCTGGTCAGATGAAACCAAAATTGAACTTTTTGGCAACAATGCAAAACGTTATGTTTGGCGTAAAAGCAACACAGCTGAACACACCATCCCCACTGTCAAACATGGTGGTGGCAGCATCATGGTTTGGGCCTGCTTTTCTTCAGCAGGGACAGGGAAGATGGTTAAAGTTGATGGGAAGATGGATGGAGCCAAATACAGGACCATTCTGGAAGAAAACCTGATGGAGTCTGCAAAAGACCTGAGACTGGGACGGAGATTTGTCTTCCAACAAGACAATGATCCAAAACATAAAGCAAAATCTACAATGGAATGGTTCAAAAATAAACATATCCAGGTGTTAGAATGGCCAAGTCAAAGTCCAGACCTGAATCCAATCGAGAATCTGTGGAAAGAACTGAAAACTGCTGTTCACAAATGCTCTCCATCCAACCTCACTGAGCTCGAGCTGTTTTGCAAGGAGGAATGGGAAAAAATGTCAGTCTCTCGATGTGCAAAACTGATAGAGACATACCCCAAGCGACTTACAGCTGTAATCGCAGCAAAAGGTGGCGCTACAAAGTATTAACTTAAGGGGGCTGAATAATTTTGCACGCCCAATTTTCCAGTTTTTGATTTGTTAAAAAAGTTTGAAATATCCAATAAATGTCATTCCACTTCATGATTGTGTCCCACTTGTTGTTGATTCTTCACAAAAAAAATACAGTTTTATATCTTTATGTTTGAAGCCTGAAATGTGGCAAAAGGTCGCAAAGTTCAAGGGGGCCGAATACTTTCGCAAGGCACTGTATATATATAGTTTTTTTTTTTTTTTTTTTTCCGATGTACTTTACTCAAACCAGTGAATATCACTTATTATAAATGAGATCATTAACTATCAGCTCTTGGAATATCCAGGGCCTATACTCTTCACATTTTGGTTCTAAAACAACAAATCCAGAATTGATTAAAAACATCAAGGGACAGGACATCATAATCCTACTGGAAACATGGTGTCGTGGAGACATAGATACTCAGTGTCCCTCAGACTATAGAGAAAGTTTACTACCATCAATCAAACATAAAAATGTTAAACGGGGCCGAGACTCAGGTGGAATCATCATTTGGCATAAGCAGGACTTAGCACTGAATGAAATGAAAAAAGGTACCACTCACATTTGGCTAAAACTTAACAAAGGTATAATCTATTGTGACAATGATGTATACATATGTGCAGCTTATGCTCCTCCTTCAGATTCATCATATTATGATGATCAGTTTTTTGACAATCTCCAGACAGAAATCATTACATTTCATGCGCAGGGTAAAGTGCTTCTTTGTGGAGATTTCAATGCAAGAACAGGTTCTGAGCCTGACTACACTGATGCGGGAGGTAACCACCACATATTTGGACACCCCTCCGTGTACAGTAGCCCTATTATAAATAATTGAAACAGTCCTGACCAAATACTGAACAAAAATGGAAAAGAGTTAGTACATCTCTGTCAAGCCTTAGGCCTGTACATGCTTAATGGTAGAATCAGAGGGGACTCTTTAGGTCAGTTTACTTACTGCTCAGCTCTTGGGACAAGTGTAGTCGATTATGCCATCACTGACATTGACCCCTCCTCCATTAGTGCATTCACTGTCAGACCACAGACACCATTGTCAGATCACAGTCAGATCAACGTGTTTCTGAAGAAATTAACCGGCAATATTAATTCGGAAAAACAGCCCAATAAACTCTACAACATAAACCAATCGTACAGATGGGCTCCAAACAGTGCAGAGACATTCATTGAAACATTGAACTCAAATGAAATGATGAACTCGATACAGTTTTTCAATAACTCACAGTACCAAAACAATAAAGATGGTGTCAATTCAGCTACCCAAAACATCAACTGCATATTCCAAAAAGCAGCATCGAAAGCAAATTTGAGAAAACCAAAGCAATGCAACATCAGAAGCAAAAATCAAAATGTTTCTGACAAATGGTTTGATAATGAATGTAAAACAATTAGAAAACACCTAAGACAAATGTCAAACAAAAAACATAAGCAGCAAAACAACCCAGAGCTACGATATGAATACTTTGAAACTCTGAAACAGTATAAACAAACACTGAAATGCAAGAAATTGAATTATACCAACAAGACACTTAATGAAATTGAAAACGCAATTGACCAAAATCAGTTCTGGGACATGTGGAACAATTTAAGCACAACAAAGCCACAAGAATTAGCCATACAAGATGTAGGAATTTGGAAAACTTATTTTGATCATCTATACAAAAACATCCCACAAAAAGATTTACAACAGAACCAATTAGAAATTAAAGAAAAATTTAACATCCTTGAATCAGTCATTAAAAACAACCAAAATCCATTAGATTACCCAATAACCCAACAAGAACGAAATGAAAAGCTAAAATCTATTAAATCAAAGAAGGCTTGTGGTGTAGACAAAATCAGAAATGAAATGCTGAAAAACAGCACACCTGAGTTGCAAAAGGCTGTGCTTAAATTGTTCCACATGGTGTTAACTTCTGGCTGCTTCCCTGATGTCTGGAACCAGGGGCTCATCTCCCCTATCCACAAAAGTGGAGACAAATCAGACCCCAATAATTACAGGGGAATTTGCGTAAACAGTAACTTGGGAAAGATTTTCTGTAGCATTTTGAATTCAAGAATTCAAACCTTTCTTCAAGAAAAAAATGTAATAAGTAAATGTCAAATTGGCTTTCTTCCTAACCATCACACTACTGACCATATATACACCTCACACACACTAATTAATAAACACCATCGCACTACTGACCATATATACACCTCACACACACTAATTAATAAACACGTCCACCAAAAAAAAGATGGCAAAATCTTTGCTTGCTTTATTGACTTTAAAAAAGCATTTGATTCGATTTGGCACGAAGGGCTATTCTACAAAATTCTACAAAGTGGGCTTGGTGGTAAGGTGTATGACTTAACAAAATGTATGTACACAGAAAACAAGTTTGCAATAAAAATCAAAAACCAAAGAACAGAATTTTTTTCACAATGTCGAGGTGTGAGACAAGGCTGCAATTTGAGTCCAAATCTTTTCAACATTTATATCAATGAATTAGCAGACATGTTGGACGAATCTCCAGCCCCAGGACTCACACTATTTGACACAGAGGTGAAATACCTGCTATATGCTGATGACTTGGTACTTCTATCACCAACCAAAGAAGGTCTTCAACAAAACATTAATATTCTGGAGCAATATTGCCATAATTGGGCCCTGGCAGTAAATTTCCCAAAAACTAAAATCATGATTTTCCCCCAAAAAAACAGATGTCAGAAACACAAATGTAAATTCACCCTGAACAACACCTTAATTGAACACATAAAAAATTACACCTACCTTGGTCTGACCATATCTGCATCGGGAAACTTTAATATGGCAGTGAATGCACTCAAAGAAAAAGCCCGCAGAGCAATGTATGCAATAAAAATGAAATTATTCAAAATCAACATCCCAATTAAAATTTGGACTAAAATATTTGACAGTGTAATCCTACCAATAGCACTTTATGGAAGTGAGGTTTGGGGGCCACTCAATAAACTGGATTTTAAAATGTTGGACAAACATCCAATTGAAGCCCTACAAGCAGAATTCTGTCGGAAAATCCTACAAGTCCAGAGAAATACACCAACTAATGCATGTAGGGCAGAATTGGGCCACTTTCCAGTAATAATGAAAATACAGAAAAGATCATTAAAATTTTGGCTACATCTAAATTCAAGTCCAAATTCGAGTCTGCAATTTAAAGCACTTCAAACCCAAGAGCTGAGCCCAGAAACGAGCCCTCTCAGTCAGCTGGTGTTGGACCTCACCAACCAAGCTGACACCAGCACTGCTTCAAAAGAAAGAATTCCAATAAGCAAAATCATGAACCAATCAAAGGAATCATATTTACAATACTGGAAAAACGAAACAAAATCCCAAAGCCGACTAAATTGCTATCTGACCCTAAACAGAGAATATGAATTGGCTAATTATCTCTACTCTGTCAGAGATACGAAGCAGAGACAGATCCTTACCAAGTACAGGCTGAGTGACCACCGATTGGCAATAGAAACCGGCAGACATAAAAAGACATGGCTACCCAAAGAGGAGCGTGTATGTGGTCACTGCATGACAGGGGAGGTAGAGACAGATGCACTTTCTCCTTTACTGTGATAAATATTCCTCACAAAGAGATTCATTATTCACAGAAATGACTACATATATTCCACATTTTTACAAATTGAACCCAGAGGAAAAACTAAGAATACTCATGGGCGAAGGAGCAATGGCTCCTCTTGCAGCCAAATATGTATTTTCCTGCCATAGCCTGAGGGACACTGAATAATAACATCTGCATAGTAAGCAGTAACTTACTTAATATTACTATTATTGTTATTACTTTAATTATTCATGTTTATCAATCCAAATATGGGTGGTAATGGTAGTGATAACAGTGATAACAGTTTAGTGATGGTAGTAGTAGTCGTAGTAATGATGATTGTAGTTGTAGTACTGATATAAAGAAGAAGATTACCGTTATTTAGTTATAAGTTAGTTATAGTTTCATTTTCCATAATTTGATTTTATATTTATTGCATTTCTACTATTGACTGTTACCATTTTATTGTTATTATTTTTGTATTTAATTTTGTATTATTATTTACTACCATTTTATATTATTATTTGCTGTCATTTATAATTTTGTTACAATGTATATTGTATAAATTGTTGCTTTGGCAATATTGACACAATGATTTTCATGCCAATAAAGCAGCTTGAATTTGAATTTGAGAGAGAGAGAGAGAGAGAGAGAGAGAGAGAGAGATAGAGAGAGAGAGATATCCAGTATATATAATATGATATTTGTAATGTCTTTATTGTTTTGAAACTTCTTTATGTGTAATGATTGCTGTTAATTTGTATTGTTTATTTCACATTTGTATATTATCTACCTCACTTGCTTTGGCAATGTTAACACATGTTTCCCATGCCAATAAAGCCCCTTGAATTGAATTGAATTGAGAGAGACAGAGAGACAGGGAGAGAGACAGAGAGAGAGAGACAGAGAGAGAGAGAGAGAGAGAGAGACAGAGAGAGTGAGAGAGAGAGAGACAGAGAGACAGAGAGAAGAAAGACAGAGAGGGAGAGAGTTAGAGGGAGAGAGACAGAGAGAGAGGGAGGGAAAGAGAGAGAGAGAGTGAGAGAGACAGAGAGAGAGACACAGAGAGAGGGGGAGAGAGAGGGAAAAAGAAAGTGAGAGAGAGCGAGAGAAAGAGAGATGAAGAGAGGGAGGGAGAGAGAGAGGGAGAGACAGAGAGAGAGCAAGAGAAAGGGAGAGAGAGAGAGAGAGAGAGAGAGAAATCGTAGCCTGAAAGGCCATGCCCCAAAAGTCCATGGGGTGGAGAGAGAGAGAGAGAGAGAGAGTGAGAGAGAGAGAGAGGGGGGAGAGACACATAGAGAGGGAGAGAGAAAGAGAGAGAGGGAGGGAGAGAGAGGGAGAAAAAGAGAAGGAGAGAGAGAGAAATCATAGCCTGAAAGGCCATTTCCCAAATGTCCATGGGGTGGAGAGAGAGAGAGAGAGACAGAGAGAGTGAGAGAGAGAGGGGGAGAGAAAGAGAGAGAGGGAGAGAGACACACAGAGAGAGAGGGAGAGACACAGAGAGAGAGAGAGAGAGCCAGATGGAGAGAGACACAGAGAGAGGGAGAGAGAAAGAGAGAGTGGGAGGGAGAGAGAGAGGGAGAAAGCGAGAGAGAGGAAGAGAGGGAGGGAGAGAGAGAAATCATAGCCTGAAAGGCCATTTCCCAAAAGTCCATGGGGTGGAGAGAGAGAGAGAGAGAGAGAGAGAGGGAGAGAGACACAGAGAGTGAGAGAGAGAGGGAGAGAGAGAAAGAGAGAGAGGGAGCGAGAGAGAGAGGGATAAAGAGAGAGTGAGATAGAGAGGGAGGGAGAGAGAGTGAGATAGAAAGGGAGGGAACGAGAGAGAGAGGGATAAAGAGAGAGAGAGAGAATCCGAAGTCAAATGTCTGCTGTTTGCTGATGATCTGGTGCTTCTGTCACCAACCAAGGAGGGCCTACAGCAGCACCTAGATCTTATGCATAGATTCTGTCAGACCTGGGCCCTGACAGTAAATCTCCGTAAGACCAAAATAATGGTGTTCCAAAAAAGGTCCAGTCACCAGGACCACAGATACAAATTCCATCTAGACACTGTTGCCCTAGAACACACAAAAAACTATACATACCTTGGCCTAGAAGTGTCACACCCTGACCATAGTTTACTTTGTATATTTCTATGTTTTGGTTGGTCAGGGTGTGATCTGAGTGGGCATTCTATGTTACATGTCTAGTTTGTCCAGTTCTATGTTCGGCCTGATATGGTTCTCAATCAGAGGCAGGTGTTCGTCATTGTCTCTGATTGGGAACCATATTTAGGTAGCCTGGTTTTCACTGTGTGTTTGTGGGTGATTGTTCCTGTCTATGTGTTGTCACCAGATAGGGCTGTTTAGGTTTTCGTTACGTTCATTACGTTCTTTATTTTGTAGTGTTTGTATTGAATTGTGTTTTACGTTTGTTTATTAAAACATGGATCGCAATCTACACGCTGCATTTTGGTCCTCTGATCCTTCTCGCCTCTCCTCTTCAGATGAAGAGGAGGAAGACCGTTACAGAATCACCCACCACAAACAGACCAAGCAGCGTGTCAACAGGCAGGAGCAGCCCAAAGAGGAGATGCGGAATAAGGATTTCTGGACATGGGAGGAAATCCTCGACGGGAGAGGACCTTGGGCTAAACCAGGGGAGTGTAGCCGCCCAAAGGTGCAGCGGGAGAAGAAACAACAGGAGCAGCCCAAAGAGGAGTATACGACTTTTGAGGAAATAGACAGGTGGGCGGTCGACCCAGGGAGAGTGCCGGAGCCCGCCTGGGATTCGATGGAGCAGTGCGCGGAAGGTTATCAGAGAATGGAGTTGGCGAAGCAGGCACGGCGGCGCGGAAGGAAGCCCGAGAGGCAGCCCCAAAAATTTCTTGGGGGGGGGGGGCTAACAGGGAGTATGGAAACTCCCTGTGTTTACCGGGGGGCTAGAGAGACCGGACAGGCACCGTGTTATGCAGTGGTGCGCACGGTGTCTCCGGTGCGGGTGCATAGCCCGGTGCGGTATATTCCAGCTCCGCGTGTCGGCCGGGCTAGATTGAGCGTCGAGCCTAATGCCATGAAGCCGGCTCTACGCAGCTGGTCCCCAGTGCGTCTCCTTGGGCCGGCTTACATGGCACCAGCCTTGCGCTCGGTGTCTCCAGTTCGCCTGCATAGCCCAGTGCGGGCTATTCCACCTCGCCGCACTGGCAGGGCGACCGTGAGCATTCAACCAGGTAAGGTTGGGCAGGCTCGGTACTCAAGAGCTCCAGTGCGCCTGCACGGTCCGGTCTTTCCAGTACCACCTCCACACCCCAGCCCTCCGGTAGCAGCTCCCCGCACCAGGCTTCCTGTGCGTGTCCTCGGCCCAGTACCACCAGTGCCAGCACCACGCATCAGGCCTACAGTGCGCCTCGCCTGTCCAGCGCTGCCGGAGCCTTCCTCCTCTCCAGCGCTGTCGGAGTCTCCCGCCTGTTTAGCGCTGTCAGAGCTTTCCGCCTCTACAGCGCTGCCGGAGTCTCCCGCCTGTTCGGAACTGCCAGTCTGCAAGGAGCTGCCAGTCTGCAAGGAGCTGCCAGTCTGCAAGGAGCTGCCAGTCTGCAAGGAGCTGCCAGTCTGCAAGGAGCTGCCAGTCTGCATAGAGCTGCCAGTCTGCAAGGAGCTGCCAGTCTGCAAGGAGCTGCCAGTCTGCATAGACCTGCCAGTCTGAAAGGAGCTGCCAGTCTGCAAGGAGCCGCCAGAGCTGCCAGTCTGCAGGATGCCGCCAAAGCTGCCAGTTTGCAAGGAGCCGCCAGAGCTGCCAGTCTGCAAGGAGCCGCCAGAGCTGCCAGTTAGCATGGAGTAGCCAGAGCCGCCAGTCAGCATGGAGCAGCCAGGGCCGCCAGTCAGCATGGAGCAGCCAGGGCCGCCAGTCAGCATGGAGCAGCCAGGGCCGCCAGTCAGCATGGAGCAGCCAGGGCCGCCAGTCAGCATGGAGCAGCCAGGGCCGCCAGTCAGCATGGAGCAGCCAGAGCAGCCAGTCAGCATGGAGCAGTCAGTCAGCATGGAGCAGCCAGAGCAGCCAGTCAGCATGGAGCAGCCAGAGCTGCCAGTCAGCATGGAGCAGCCAGTCAGCATGGAGCAGCCAGAGCTGCCAGTCAGCATGGAGCAGCCAGAGCTGCCAGGATCCGCCAGATCTGCCAGTCAGCCAGGCTCTGCCAGTCAGCCAGGATCTGCTAGATCCAACTACCTGCCTGGGCTTCCTCTCAGTGCTGAGCTTCCTCTCAGTGCTAAGCTTCCTCTCAGTGCTGAGCTACCCATCAGTCCCGAGCTGCCCTTCTGTCCCGAGCTGCCCTTCTGTCCCGAGCTGCCCTTCTGTCCCGAGCTGCCCTTCTGTCCCGAGCTGCCCCTCTGTCCCGAGCTGCCCCTCTGTCCCGAGCTGTCATTAAGGAGGGTAACCTATCTAGGGACGCTAAGGAGGTGGAGTAAGACTATTATGGAGTGGGGTCCACGTCCAGCGCCAGAGCCGCCACCGCGGACAGATGCCCACCCAGACCCTCCCCTATAGGTTCAGGTTTTGCGGCCGGAGTCCGCACCTTGGGGGGGGGGGGGTACTGTCACACCCTGACCATAGTTTACTTTGTATATTTCTATGTTTTGGTTGGTCAGGGTGTGATCTGAGTGGGCATTCTATGTTACATGTCTAGTTTGTCCAGTTCTATGTTCGGCCTGATATGGTTCTCAATCAGAGGCAGGTGTTCGTCATTGTCTCTGATTGGGAACCATATTTAGGTAGCCTGGGTTTCACTGTGTGTTTGTGGGTGATTGTTCCTGTCTATGTGTTTTCACCAAATAGGGCTGTTTAGGTTTTCGTTACGTTCATTACGTTCTTTATTTTGTAGTGTTTGTATTGATTGGTGTTTTACGTTTGTTTATTAAAACATGGATCGCAATCTACACGCTGCATTTTGGTCCGATCCTTGTTCTACCTCTTCATCAGAGGAGGAGATAGAAGAAAACCGTTACAAGAAGGGCATTCTATGCCATCAAAAGGAACATAAATTTCAACATGCCAATCAGGATTTGGCTAAAAATACTTGAATCAGTCATAGAGCCCATTGCCCTTTATGGTTGTGAGGTCTGGGGTTCACTCACCAACCAAGACTTCACAAAATGGGACAAACACCAAATTGAGACTCTGCACGCAGAGTTTTGCAAAAAAATCCTCCGTGTACAACGTAGAACACCAAATAATGCATGCAGAGCAGAATTAGGCCGATACCCACTAATTATCAAAATCCAGAAAAGAGACATTAAATTCTACAACTACCTAAAAGGAAGCGATTCCCAAACCTTCCACAACAAAGCCATCACCTACAGAGAGATGAACCTGGAGAAGAGTCCCCTAAGCAAGCTGGTCCTGGGGCTCTGTTCACAAACACAAACACACCCTACAGAGCCCCAGGACAACAGCACAATTAGACCCAACCAAATCATGAGAAAACAAAAAAATAATTACTTGACACATTGGAAAGAATTAACAAAAAAACAGAGCAAACTAGAATGCTATTTGGCCCTACACAGAGAGTACACAGCGGCAGAATACCTGACCACTGTGACTGACCCAAAATTAAGGAAAGCTTTGAGTATGTACAGACTCAGTGAGCATAGCCTTGCTATTGAGAATGGCCGCCGTAGACAGACATGGCTCTCAAGAGAAGACAGGCTATGTGCTCACTGCCCACAAAATGAGGTGGAAACTGAGCTGCACTTCCTAACCTCCTGCCCAATGTATGACCATATTAGAGAAACATATTTCCCTAAGATTACACAGATCCACAAAGAATTCGAAAACAAATCCAATTTTGATAAACTCCCATATCTACTGGGTGAAATTCCACAGTGTGCCATCACAGCAGCAAGATTTGTGACCTGTTGCCATGAGAAAAGGGCAACCAGTGAAGAACACACACCATTGTAAATACAACCCATATTTATGCTTATTTATTTTATCTTGTGTCCTTTAACCATTTGTACATTGTTAAAACACTGTATATATATAATATGACATTTGTAATGTCTTTATTGTTTTGAAACTTCTGTATGTGTAATGTTAACTGTTCATTTTTTTTGTTTATTTCACTTTATATATTCACTTTATATATTATCTACCTCACTTGCTTTGGCAATGTTAACACATGTTTCCCATGCCAATAAAGCCCTTGAATTGAATTGAATTGAATTAAAGAGTGAGATAGAGAGAGAAAGAGAGAAAGAGAGGGAGGGAGATAGAGAGGGAGAGAGAGAGAAGGCGAGAGGAAGAGAGAGAGGGAGGGAGAGAGGGATAAAGAGAGAGGGAGGGAGAGAGAGTGAGATAGAGAGGGAGGGAAAGAGAACGAGAGGGATAAAGAGAGAGTGAGATAGAGAGGGATAAAGAGAGAGAGGGATAAAGAGAGTGAGATAGAGAGGGAGGGAGAGAGAGTGAGATAGAGAGGGAGGGAGAGAGAGTGAGATAGAGAGGGAGGGAAAGAGAACGAGAGGGATAAAGAGAGAGTGAGATAGAGAGGGATAAAGAGAGAGAGGGATAAAGAGAGTGAGATAGAGAGGGAGGGAGAGAGAGTGAGATAGAGAGGGAGGGAAAGAGAGAGAGGGATAAAGAGAGAGTGATATAGAGAGGGATAAAGAGAGAGAGGGATAAAGAGAGAGTGAGATAGAGAGGGAGGGAAAGAGAGAGAGAGGGATAAAGAGAGAGTGAGATAGAGAGGGATGAAGAGAGAGAGGGATAAAGAGAGAGTGAGATAGAGAGGGAGGGAAAGAGAGAGAGAGGGATAAAGAGAGAGCGAGATAGAGAGGGAAGGAAGAGAGAGAGAGGGATAAAGAGAGAGTGAGATAGAGAGGGAGAGAGAACGAGAGAGAGGGAGGGAAAGAGAGAGGGAGGTAGAGAGAGAGTCTCACCACAGCAGTTCAGGTTACAAAAAAGAGAAAAAACAGTGAATCTTAGACCTTTTGAAAAGCATCTGAGTTGTTGTTGTTGTTTTTACATTACCTTTCTAACACAAGACTAAACTGGTGGTTCTCTTAACAATTACATCAGAACTGTCTGAAAAACAACAAATCAAATGTCTGTCACGTTCTGACCATCGTTTGTGTGTATTTTCCTTGTTTTAGTGTTGGTCAGGACGTGAGCTGGGTGGGCATTCTATGTTGGATGTCTTGTTTGTCTATTTCTATGTCTGGCCTGATATGGTTCTCAATCAGAGGCAGGTGTTAGTCATTGTCTCTGATTGGGAACCATATTTAGGTAACCTGGGTTTCACTGTGTGTTTGTGGGTGATTGTTCCTGTCTATGTGTTTTCACCAGATAGGGCTGTTTAGGTTTTCATTAGGTTCGTTACGTTCTTTATTTTGTAGTGTTTGTATTGATTCATGTTTTACGTTTGTTTATTAGAACATGGATCGCAATCTACACGCTGCATTTTGGTCCGACTCTCCTTCTCAGACAGAAAACCGTTACAGTGTCTTTCCTGACCCAGTCTCAAACACTGACACAGCAAGGAAAACACACTACCCAGTTCTATGTATCCAGAGGACAGATAAAACATTTACTATATCTGCACACATCATTCAGATGGGAGTATTTTACCTGGGACAGTAGAGATGACATCATCACTATCAGTGGTATTTTCTTCAATATCTAAATCAGTAGGAGATGAACATCCTCTTTTAGTTTATTAAATAACCCATCATCATCATCATCATCATCTTCATCAGACAGCAGTAGGATTCAAATCAAATTCATCATCATTCACTAATATCACAAATACATATAATATAATCATATAATATATATATATATATATAATAATAATAATTATAATAATAATTATTATTATAATAATTATAATAATAATAATAATATATACATATAATATAATCTTGACAGGCACGTTCGATTTCTCGTATCGGTGAGCAGAGAACATCGTAATGTCATAATTGCATTAGGCTTCAGATCTGTCACTGGTGTGGTAGAGGAGACTGAGAAAGAGAAAAAGGTATACAGTTTTAGTTGGCTGTTTTCACATTACACATGATTATTAACACCACACTTTTACACAGTGACATTTAAACTCTGATTTAAACAGTAATACTCACTAGTTAGAACAGACAGATCAACATCAGCATCACCTCCATGTTGTGGTCCAGTCTCTGTAAGGAACTGTCGACAGGTGTAGAGTCCAACATCCTCAGCTCTGACATCACTAACATGTAGAGAACAGTTAGACCCTAAACTCAGTCTGTTTGCTCTCTCTGTCTGGTCACTTTTGATCTTCCCCAATGTGACCTTTTGAATAGTACCAGTAGATCCAGCTCTGTTATAGATCCATATAGTTGAGGAACAGTCTGGATAAACCACATTGTTACACGGCAGACTGACATCATCTCCCACTCTGGAGAACATAGAGAGAGTTTCTCCACTGACACCTGGAAGGAGTATGACATCAGATAATTATTAACTGGTAATACAGGTGACATTATATTTCATAGGTTTTCTTATTGATATTCTTCAGTATGAATAATAGTGTAATATACTGTCTATTATACAATAGTGAAGATAAGAGTAAACAGATACACAACAGAAATGTCATCATAATGTTAGTCAAATGTAAACTGAACTAGTTTGGCAGTGTGAAATAAATGTGTTCTATGATCTCTAATGACATATTCTTACTCTCTCTCCTCTGTCTTACCTGTTAGCAGGTACAAAACGGTCACAAGCAATCCCAAAAATGATTGAGGGACATCAGCCATGATCCTCTCTCTCTCTCTCTCTCTCTCTCTCTGTCTCTCTCTCTCTCCTCTGTCTCTGTGTCTGTCTGTCTCTCTCTGTCTCTCTGTCGCTCTCTGTCTCTGTGTGTGTATGTTTCTCTGTCTCTTTCCTCTTTCCTCTTTCAGAGTGTCTCAGCACTATGAGTTTCTCACCATACAGCAGCATCTCTATTCACCACTATAGCATCACTTCCTCAAAGTGGTCATGGTTTTCATCTAGTTTCTGACACCTTAGTGAGAATCCTCCAGCTCACCAGCAGTTGAAGGCCTTCTTCACATGGATGAGAGTCTTGAGAGGATTTGGCATTAATGTGGTCATATTCAAGTGGTGGTCGGTGCCGTTTAATTGGATGATTCATTCATAATCCAGTCACCTAGCTCAGTGTAACATTCATAAGTTTAGGCTACTACATGATACTAGAATGAATAAACCCCTGATTAAAATTAACAAAATAAATATTGTTAATTCTTTCTCGCATCTACACTCTCCTCCTTTCACCTTTTCCCTTCGCTTGTGGGATCCAGTGCAAAACACCTCAGCTGTCTGTGTCCAGGTGACTAAACCTTTCCAAGCCAAACCTTCATATCATAAACGCTAACTGCTACATGCAACCTACATCATTTTCACCATATTAGCTAAGGTCAGTCAACATAGCTACTAGAACTAACGCGTTAATAAACCCTCTACAATAATGCTGTAGAGTGTACAGTTAGCAAGCTGGCCCCGGTGGCAATAAGTTAATAAAATCAAAAGCTTACCTTGCCTTGGAAGAGTTCCAGTGTTGTACAGCCATAGCCAGCTAGCTAACATAGCATCCCTCTCTGTTTGAGAAAGGTGTTTGAGAAGTGCTAAACGAGCCTACTCAAACATACAACTAAGTATAGCTCTCTCTCTCTCTCTTGCTTCTCCTTCATTTTAAAGAAATTATTTTGTTCTAAACTGTTCAACTATTGTTCTTCTCTCTCTTTGAGTCCCCTACTCACCACATTTTATACACTGCAGTGCTAGCTACTGTAGCTATAGCTTATGCTTTCAGTACTAGATTCATTCTCTGATGCTTTCTTTCCTTCTTTCTATGCGTCCTACGAAACACGACCCTGCCAAGCCACACTTCTTCTTGACACAATGTTCACCAATGTGTCGGAGGATACACTGTACACATGGTGACCGTGTCAGCCTGCATTGCTCCCGGCTCGCCTCAGGAGTCGCTAGAGTACGATGAGACGAGGACAACCAGGCAAACCTAACCCAAATAAATCAAATGACATAGTCAAGTGACATAGTCAAGTGACATAGTCAACACGTCAACATGACATATCAGTGTAATCAAGTCTCTTGTCTCTCCAGGATTGGAAGTCCTTCAGAGATGCTGCGGCCACATCATTGGCACTTCCAACTCCCTCCCAAGGCCTTCAAAGTGCTCCTGCACAACCACCAGTCCTCTGAACAAGTTTATGTTAGGAAAATTATGATTAAATGACTGAACAAATCATTTTAAATGGAACTGTAACTAAGTAAACTTATACTCTGTTTTCTTATATCTGATTAACAATATGAGTTCATAAGAAGGGATTGTGTGACACGGACAAGGAGTAATTAAAGTTAATGAACACCATTCAAACTAGGCAGAAACGAATGGGTTGTGGATTAAGTAAGCAGATAAGGTAGTTAACCTATGGTTGAACCGACGAAACTGAGCTCTGGGGTGTTTTAGATAAGGCTGTGAGTGCATTCCTAGGTTTTCTGTTAATTAGAACTGTCAGGTAAGTGGTGATCGATAATGTTGAGGGGTCAAAAGTTAATTCAGTTATGTTGTGTGACCTGTGAGTGTGTTAGTGAGTTAGAATGAACTTTTAACCTCACTTGATTCTAGGTCGGGAGGAGGGGATTCATTTTAGGAGCAATGAAATGATTTCATGTTATTGCATATAAATTGTTGCTCGTGGTAACGTGGCAGAGCGCTCCGAGAATAAATTATGTTACCTATTATTGATAAGACTGGTCTCCGTCTATTTTATGCAAACAATAATCTTACAAATTCTCATAAAATAGATTAAGGGAATTCAATTAATGAAAACACATTTGGTATATTTAAATTACAGTAACAGTTTCTAACCCTTACACAGCAACAGTATGATCTGAGGAGTTCAATGTAACAAGCTGTACTACCAGAGACCACAGATCATTCTTGACAAGAGCTCTCAAACTATGCAAATGGTTTTCTCCATCACTAAAGACATTTAATATGACTATTTATTGATTTGGTGGTGTGTCTATTTGTTGTGTGACTTTGATGACCCACTGTCCGTATATTAAGGCAGATTCTACCTGTTTGTGTATGACATCACATGTTATGTTTCTACATATGTACCAATATGTTCTAAACCTGTCAAGGACTGAAGTGGATATCAAATCATGTTCCTGTAATACCAGGGTATATTCCTCTTACCAGATTATTGAAGCAGCACATAACTGTGTTTGTAAAGAATCAGTATAAAAAAGGACAGATGAGTGAATTTCAAATGTTAGAGAGGTGAATGTAACTGCAACCAATGATGTAGATGTACACAGGACAATGAAAATGAATGTCTATATCTGCAACTGGTCCTTCTATTAGTGGTTATTTCAGCTCAGACCACTTCTGTTTTTCTGAGGCTGAGCAGAGAGAGAGAAATAAGTCATAGTGATGGGTTGTCTTTACATTTTACCACAGGAATATTATCTCACCCTAAAATAACACAGCTGGTCATTTCACACCTTCAACAGAAGTAGAAAACAACACAAAGATACCGTGGGAACAGTGGACTGTACTGTTTGTATGGGAGTTGACATAGATACACTGTTTTGGGGTTTTTACTAGATGGTATTACTAGACGGTATACAGCTATGGATGGAAATACATTTCTCGTAGCAGGTTAGGAGAACTTACATAGCAGGTTAGGAGAATTAGGATACATTTGGGAAAAGGGTTAGGTTTATCTTAAATGATCTCCTAACCTGCTAAGAAAAGTCACTTCCCTCAATAGCTGTACTCCTTCTAGTTACAACCTGTTTTTGGCTGTTGGGTTTGATGTAAATGTACATATTTAAATTGTTATAAACATGAATGTAACTGCAGTTAATGATGTACATAAACAGAATAATACGTATGTCTATGTCTGCAACTGGTCCTTCTTTCAGTGGTTATTTCAGCGCAGACCACTTCTGTTTTTCTGTTGCTGAGCAGAGAGAGAAATTGATAATGAGAGGAGAGGAGAGAGGAGAGGATAAGAGAGGAGAGTAGAGAGAAGAGAGCGGAGGAGATGAGGAGAGAGTAGGAGAGAGGAGAGCGGAGGAGATGAAAGGAGGGGAGAGAGGAGGAGAGTAGAGTAGAAGAGAGTAGAGTAGAGAAGAGAAGAGAAGAGAAGAGAGTAGAGTGGTGAGAGAGAGGTGTAGAAGAGAGAGGAGAGCAGAGCAGATGAGGGTCGAGTCGAGTAGTGGAGAGGAGAGCAATTTAGAGGAGAGTAGAGAGGACAGCAGAGGAGAGTAGAGGAGGAGAGCAGAGAGGAAAGGAGAGATGAGGAGAGGAGAGGGCAGAGGAGAGAGGTGATTAGAGTAGAGGAGAGTAGAGAGTACAGCAGAGTGGATTAGCGTGGGCAGCAGAGTAGAGGAGAGCGGAGTAGAGGAGAGTAAAGGAGAGAGAAGAGGAGGGTAGTGGAGAGAGGAGATGAAGGTAGAGGAGAGTAGAGGAGAGAGGAGATTAGAGCGGAGTAGAGGAGAGTAGAGGAGAGAGGAGAGAGGAGAGTAGAGGAGAGAGGAGATGACAGTAGAGGAGAGTAGAGGAGAGAAGAGAGTAGAGGAGAGAGGAGAGTAGAGGAGAGAGGAGAGCAGAGGAGAGAGGAGATGACAGTAGAGGAGAGTAGAGGAGAGAGGAGAGGAGAGGAGAGAAGAGATGACAGTAGAGGAGAGTAAAGGATAGAGGAGATGACAGTGGTGTAGAGAAGGAGAGCAGAGTAAAAGAGAAAGGAGAGGAGAGGGCAGTGAACAGCAGAGTAGAGGAGAGGGAAGAGGAGGGGATAGATTAGATCAGAGGAGAGGAGAGTAGATGAGTGTAGAGGAGAGTAGAGGAGATTAGAGAGAGGAGAGGAGATGACAGTAGAGGTGAGGAGAGAAGAGCAGTGGAGAGAGGAGAAGAGAGTAGTGGAGAGTGGAGAGTAGAGGAGAGAGGAGAGTAGTGGAGAGAGGAGAGTAATGGAGAGAGGAGAGTAGTGGAGAGAGGAGAGTAGAGCAGCATATAAGAGAGAAGAGGAGAGTGGAGGAAGGGAGAGTAGTTTAGAGGAGAGGGAAGAGGAGAGAGGAGATGAGAGTAGAGCAGAGTAGATTAGAGAGGACAGCAGAGCAGAGTAGAGCAGAGGAGAGAGCAGAATAGAGGAGGGGAGAGGAGAGTAGAGTAGAGTAGAGTAGAGTAGAGTAGAGTAGAGTAGAGAGGACAGCAGAGCAGAGCAGATTAGATGAGAGAGAAGAGGAGAGAGGAGACGAGAGCAGAGGAGAGGGCAGAGGAGAGAGGAGAGTAGAGAGGACAGCAGAGTAGAGGAGAGAACAGAGGAGAGAGGAGAGTAGAGGAGACTAGAGTGGACAGCAGATTAGAGGAGAGAGGAGAGAGGCGAGAGGAGAGAAGAGGAGACCAGAGAGGAGGGGAGAGTAGTGAAGAGAGGAGACAAGAGGAGAGAGGAGAGAACAACAGAGTAGTGGAGAGAGGAGAGAAGAGCAGCATAGAAGAGAGGAGAGGAGTGTTGGGGAGTGTATATGAGAGTAGAGCAAAGTTGACCAGAGGAGAGTAGAGCAGAGAGGAGATGAGATGAGAGGAGAGGGAAGAGAAGAGATTAGATTAGAGGGTTGTAGAGGAGAGTAGATGGGACAGCAGAATAGAGGTCAGGAGAGGAGAGGAGAGGAGAGGAGAGGAGAGGAGAGGAGAGGAGAGGAGAGGAGAGGAGAGGAGAGGAGAGGAGAGGAGAGGAGAGGAGAAAAGAGGGAAGAGCAGAGGCTTGTAGAAAAAAAGGAGAGGAGAGGAAAGGGGAGGGCAGGGGAGAGCAGAGGAGATAAGAGGAGAGCGGAGAGGAGGTGAGAGTAGAGAATAGTGGAGAGAAGGAGAGAAAGATGAGAGAGGAGAGTATAGTAGAGGAGATAGGAGAGAGGAAGAGGGAGGATAGAAGAGAGTAGAGGAGAGAGGAAAGTACAGGAGAGTGAATGAGAAGAGAGAAGAGGAGAGGAGAGGAGAGGAGAGGAGAGGAGAGGAGAGGAGAGGGGATATTAGAGGAGAGTAGAGTAGAGAGGAGAGGAGAGGAGAGGAGAGGAGAGGAGAGGAGAGGAGAGGAGAGGAGAGGAGAGGAGAGGAGAGGAGAGGAGAGGAGAGGAGAGGAGAGGATATAGGAGAGGAGAGGAGAGGAGAGGAGAGGAGAGGAGAGGAGAGGAGAGGAGAGGAGAGCGGGGAGGAGGTGAGAGTAGAGAATATTGGAGAGAGGAGAGTAAAGGGGAGAAGATGAGAGAGGAGAGTATGGTAGAGGAGATAGGAGAGAGGAAGAGGGAGGATAGAAGAGAGTAGAGGAGAGAGGAAAATAGAGGAGAGTAGATGAGACGAGAGAAAAGAAGATGAGAGAGGAGAGTAGAGGAGAGAGGAAAGTAGAGGAGAGTAGATGAGAGGAGAGGAGAGGGGATATTAGAGGAGAGTAGAGTAGAGTAGAGTGGAGAGGAGAGGAGAGGAGAGGAGAGGAGAGGAGAGGAGAGGAGAGGAGAGGAGAGGAGAGGAGAGAAGAGGAGAGGAGAAGAGAAGAGAGGAGAGGAGAGGAGAGCGGGGAGGAGGTGAGAGTAGAGAATATTGGAGAGAGGAGAGTAGAGGGGAGAAGATGAGAGAGGAGAGTATGGTAGAGGAGATAGGAGAGAGGAAGAGGGAGGATAGAAGAGAGTAGAGGAGAGAGGAAAATAGAGGAGAGTAGATGAGACGAGAGAAAAGAAGATGAGAGAGGAGAGTAGATGAGAGAGAAGAGGAGAGAGGAGAGTAGAGAGGAGAGAAGAGCCGAGGAGAGTTCGAGAGGACAGCAGAGTAGTGGCGAGAGGAGAGTAGAGCAGCGTAGAAGAAAGAGGAGAACATAGGAGAGGAGAGGAGAGGAGAGGTGAGGAGAAGAGAGGAGAGGAGAGGAGAGGAGAGGAGGGGAGGGGAGGGGAGAGGAGAGGAGAAAAGAGGAGAGCGGAGAGGAGAGGAGAGGAGAGGAGAGGGTAGAGGAGACAAGAGGAGAGCGGGGAGGAGGTGAGAGTAGAGAATACTGGAGAGAGGAGAGTAGAGTGGAGAAGATGAGAGAGGAGAGTATGGTAGAGGAGATAGGAGAGAGGAAGAGGGAGGATAGAAGAGAGTAGAGGAGAGAGGAAAGTAGAGGAGAGTAGATGAGACGAGAGAAAAGAAGATGAGAGAGGAGAGTAGATGAGAGAGAAGAGGAGAGAGGAGAGTAGAGAGGAGAGAAGAGCCGAGGAGTGTTCGAGAGGACAGCAGAGTAGTGGCGAGAGGAGAGTAGAGCAGCGTAGAAGAAAGAGGAGAACATAGGAGAGGAGAGGAGAGGAGAGGTGAGGAGAAGAGAGGAGAGGAGAGGAGAGGAGGGGAGGGGAGGGGAGAGGAGAGGAGAAAAGAGGAGAGCGGAGAGGAGAGGAGAGGAGAGGAGAGGAGAGGAGAGGGTAGAGGAGACAAGAGGAGAGCGGGGAGGAGGTGAGAGTAGAGAATATTGGAGAGAGGAGAGTAGAGTGGAGAAGATGAGAGAGGAGAGTATGGTAGAGGAGATAGGAGAGAGGAAGAGGGAGGATAGAAGAGAGTAGAGGAGAGAGGAAAGTAGAGGAGAGTAGATGAGACGAGAGAAAAGAAGATGAGAGAGGAGAGTAGAGGGGAGAGGATATTAGAGGAGAGTAGAGTAGAGAGGAGAGGAGAGGAGAGGAGAGGAGAGGAGAGGAGAGGAGAGGAGAGGAGAGGAGAGGAGAGGAGAGGAGAGGAGAAGAGAGGAGAGGAGAGCGGGGAGGAGGTGAGAGTAGAGAATATTGGAGAGAGGAGAGTAGAGGGGAGAAGATGAGAGAGGAGAGTATGGTAGAGGAGATAGGAGAGAGGAAGAGGGAGGATAGAAGAGAGGAGAGGAGAGAGGAAAATAGAGGAGAGTAGATGAGACGAGAGAAAAGAAGATGAGAGA
Source organism: Oncorhynchus mykiss (assembly GCF_013265735.2). Lineage (NCBI taxonomy): Eukaryota > Metazoa > Chordata > Actinopteri > Salmoniformes > Salmonidae > Oncorhynchus > Oncorhynchus mykiss. The sequence goes on from NC_048568.1 coordinate 30,915,565, forward strand.
GGAGAGTAGAGGAGAGAGGAGAGGAGAGAGGAGAGTAGAGAGGAGAGAAGAGCCGAGGAGAGTTCGAGAGGACAGCAGAGTAGTGGAGAGGAGAGGAGAGGAGAGGAGAGGAGAGGAGAGGAGAGGAGAGGAGAGGAGAGGAGGGGAGGGGAGGGGAGGGGAGAGGAGAGGAGAAAAGAGGAGAGCGGAGAGGAGAGGAGAGTAGAGGAGAGGAGAGGAGAGGAGAGGGTAGAGGAGGCAAGAGGAGAGCGGGGAGGAGGTGAGAGTAGAGAATATTGGAGAGAGGAGAGTAGAGGGGAGAAGATGAGAGAGGAGAGTATGGTAGAGGAGATAGGAGAGAGGAAGAGGGAGGATAGAAGAGAGTAGAGGAGAGAGGAAAGTAGAGGAGAGTAGATGAGACGAGAGAAAAGAAGATGAGAGAGGAGAGTAGAGGAGAGAGGAGAGTAGAGGGGAGAGGATATTAGAGGAGAGTAGAGAGGAGAGGAGAGAGGAGAGTAGAGAGGAGAGAAGAGACGAGGAGAGTTCGAGAGGACAGCAGAGTAGTGGCGAGAGGAGAGTAGAGCAGCGTAGAAGAAAGAGGAGAACATAGGAGAGGAGAGGAGAGGTGAGGAGAAGAGAGGAGAGGAGAGGAGAGGAGAGGAGAGGAGGGGAGGGGAGGGGAGAGGAGAGGAGAAAAGAGGAGAGCGGAGAGGAGAGGAGAGGAGAGGAGAAGAGAGTAGAGGAGAGGAGAAGAGAGGAGAGGGTAGAGGAGACAAGAGGAGAGCGGGGAGGAGGTGAGAGTAGAGAATATTGGAGAGAGGAGAGTAGAGTGGAGAAGATGAGAGAGGAGAGTATGGTAGAGGAGATAGGAGAGAGGAAGAGGGAGGATAGAAGAGAGTAGAGGAGAGAGGAAAGTAGAGGAGAGTAGATGAGACGAGAGAAAAGAAGATGAGAGAGGAGAGTAGAGGGGAGAGGATATTAGAGGAGAGTAGAGTAGAGAGGAGAGGAGATGAGAAGGGAGGAGAGGAGAGGAGAGGAGAGGAGAGCGGGGAGGAGGTGAGAGTAGAGAATATTGGGGAGAGGAGAGTAGAGGGGAGAAGATGAGAGAGGAGAGTATGGTAGAGGAGATAGGAGAGAGGAAGAGGGAGGATAGAAGAGAGGAGAGGAGAGAGGAAAATAGAGGAGAGTAGATGAGACGAGAGAAAAGAAGATGAGAGAGGAGAGTAGAGAGTAGAGAGGAGAGAAGAGCCGAGGAGAGTTCGAGAGGACAGCAGAGTAGTGGCGAGAGGAGAGTAGAGCAGCGTAGAAGAAAGAGGAGAACATAGGAGAGGAGAGGAGAGGAGAGGAGAGGAGAAGAGAGGAGAGTAGAGAGGAGAGGAGAGGAGAGGAGAGGAGAGGAGAGGAGAGGAGAGGAGAGGAGAGGAGAGGAGAGGAGAGGAGAGGAGAGGAGAGGAGAGGAGGGGAGGGGAGGGGAGAGGAGAGGAGAAAAGAGGAGAACGGAGAGGAGAGGAGAGGAGAGTAGAGGAGAGGAGAGGAGAGGAGAGGGTAGAGGAGACAAGAGGAGAGCAGGGAGGAGGTGAGAGTAGAGAATATTGGAGAGAGGAGAGTAGAGGGGAGAAGATGAGAGAGGAGAGTATGGTAGAGGAGATAGGAGAGAGGAAGAGGGAGGATAGAAGAGAGTAGAGGAGAGAGGAAAGTAGAGGAGAGTAGATGAGACGAGAGAAAAGAAGATGAGAGAGGAGAGTAGAGGAGAGAGGAGAGTAGAGGGGAGAGGATATTAGAGGAGAGTAGAGAGGAGAGGAGAGAGGAGAGTAGAGAGGAGAGAAGAGCCGAGGAGAGTTCGAGAGGACAGCAGAGTAGTGGCGAGAGGAGAGTAGAGCAGCGTAGAAGAAAGAGGAGAACATAGGAGAGGAGAGGAGAGGAGAGGAGAGGAGAGGAAGGGAGGGGAGGGGAGAGGAGAGGAGAAAAGAGGAGAGCGGAGAGGAGAGGAGAAGAGAGGAGAGGAGAGGAGAGGAGAGGAGAGGAGAGGAGAGGAGAGGAGAGGAGAGGAGGTGAGAGTAGATAATATTGGAGAGAGGAGAGAGGAGAGTAGAGGAGAGAAGATGAGAGAGGAGAGTATAGTAGAGGAGATAGGAGAGAGGAAAAGGGAAGATCGAAGAGAGTAGAGGAGAGAGGAAAATAGAGGAGAGTAGATGAGACGAGAGAAAAGAAGATGAGAGAGGAGAGTAGAGGAGAGAGGAGAGTAGAGGGGAGAGGATATTAGAGGAGAGTAGAGAGGAGAGGAGAGATGAGAGTAGAGAGGAGAGAAGAGCCGAGGAGAGTTCGAGAGGACAGCAGAGTAGTGGCGAGAGGAGAGTAGAGCAGCGTTGAAGAAAGAGGAGAGGAGAGGAGAGCAGAGCAGCGTAGAATGGAGAGGAGAGGAGAGGAGAGCAGAGCAGCGTAGTATGGAGAGAAGAGGAGAGTAGTTGCAAGGAGAGGAGCGGAGAAGAGGGGATAGTAGAGGAGAGTTGAGGAGAACAGAGAGTAGGGGAGAGTCATGGAGAGAGGAGAGTAGAGTAGAGGAGAGAGGAGAGGAGAGTAGAACAGAGGAGAGAGGAGAGTAGATGAGAGGAGAGAAGAGAGTCGAGGTGAGAGTTGAGTAGAGCTGTGTAGAATGGAGAGGAGTGGAGAGTAGAGGAGCGGATAGAAAGGGAGAGTATAGGAGAGTAGAGAGGACAGTAGAGGAGAGTAGAGGAGAGTAGATTAGAGGAGAGGAGAGAAGAGAAGAGAAGAGAAGAGAAGAGAAGAGAAGAGAAGAGGAGAGTGGAGAGGAGGGGAGAGGAGTGGAGAGAGGAGACAGGAGATGATAGTAGAGGAGAATCGAGGAGAGAGATGACAGTAGAGTAGAGAAGAGCAGATTAAAAGAGAGAAGAGAGGAGAGGGCTGAGTAGAGGAGAGGAGAACAGTGTTGCTGGAGAGTAAAGGAGAGTAGTGTAGGGTGGAGAGGAGAGGAGACAAAGACAAGACGAGAGGAGATAGGAGAGCAGTGTAGAGGGGAGAGGAGAGGAGAGGAGAGGAGAGGAGAGGAGAGGAGAGGAGAGGAGAGGAGAGGAGAGGAGAGGAGAGGAGAGGAGAGGAGAGGAGAGGAGAGGAGAGGAGAGGAGCGGGTAGGGTAGGGTAGGGTAGGGTGGAGTAGATAGGAGAGTACAGTGTAGTACACTAAAATATGAGTTTATGTGTTTATGTTCAGACTAGTGTCCTGAATGAAGACTCAGCATCGTCTCCTTGTCTTCTTCTCTTTTCCAGTATTCTCACTTCTGTTATAAAATACAAGAAAAAATACATGAAAAATAATTTTCATAGGAACAAACAAGAAAGAAACATGAATAACATACAACACTTGGTCATGAGTATGAATACACTACTTGAGTTTAAAAAAAATGTATAATTGACACAACAGCTTTTTTCAGCAGGGGAGCCTGTTTAATATGGGGACAATAGTTTTAGTGAAATCCTGGTCATCATCTGGTGGTCCTGCGTCCTCATCCAGGGCAGATAATAGTCTGGCTGGAACAGACTCATCAAAGCTGGTTTCCCCTATGTGGGCGAGTGTGTAGTCAAACTCTGTGTGTGACTCTGCGAAGAACTGCAGGTGGGACGACAGGTGGGACTACTGGTGGGACTACTTGTGGGACTACAGGTGGGACTACTGGTGGGTCTACAGGTGGGATTACAGGTGGGACTACTGGTAAGACTACAAGTGGGACTACAGGTGGAACCAAAGGTGGACTATTTATGGGACTACAGGTGGGATTACTGGTGGGACTCTAGGTGGGACTACAGGTGGGACTATAGGTGGGACTACTGGTGGGACTACAGGTGGGTCTACTGGTGGGACTACAAGTGGGACTACAGGTGGGACTACAGGTGAGACTACTGGTTGGACTACAGGTAAGACTAAAGGTGGGACTACTGGGGGGACTACAGGTGGGACTACAGGTAAAACTACTGGTGGGACAACAGGTGGGACTACTGGTGGGACTACAGGTGGGACAACAGGTGGGACTACAGGTAAAACTACTGGTGGGACTACAGGTGGGACTACTGGTGAGACTACAGGTGGTACAACAGGTAAGACTACTGGTGGGACTACAGGTGGGACTTCAGGTGGGACTACGGTTGGGACTGCAGGTGGGGCTACAGGTAAGACTACTTATCACAGTGTGTCATCAGTGCTCACCTAAAATACCCATAAGTCACTGGTTGAGAGAAAATGTTGTTGTTTTGGGGCAGAATTATGTGAGGTTTTATGTGTTGTTGTTGTTGGTGCGTCTGGGTCAGTTTAGCTCAGAAAATTCCTCCCTCGTCATTCTGCCACCATAGGTGGACACCTAATCCTAATCCGGCCCTGGCTGCAGAGAAACTCCAAACATCAGATCACACAGACGTCTGGCTGTGACATCACTCTGACTGTGACACTCCAGAGGGAGGAAGTGGAGGTGTCAGTTGACTGACAATGAGGGAGCAGTGAAGACCTTCATTAATTTCCCCTTCATGGTCCCAGGTTAAATAAAACACTCCCACCTGTATGATGTGTGCACTGCAGACATAGTACATCTCCCATGTGCCATCTGGATACATAGACATGAGTACTGTTCCTGTAAAGTAGTGTTTCCTAAATGTTGGGTCAGGGCTGGTCCCTCTAATGGATTCAGACTGGGTTGGGACATTTTGCCAAACTGAAGTCAAGACACTTGAATTGATGTTTTTCAGACAGTTCTGATGGAACTATTCTGATTCCTGTCAGGACAACCATCAGTACTCATCAGCAGCCTAAGACTGATAACGTCAAAACAGCCCCATACATATTTATAGGAACTATTGTCTAGTGAGACAAGTCTTTTAGAGATTACAGTGGAGGAACACTTTACAGGCTTTTCACTCTATAACTTTACAGAGTGAGTTAGTAAATATTTTGTGTCCTGTTCTGTCATGCTGGACTCACCTCTGCTAATGTCACATTCTGACCTTTGTTCCTTTATTATGTCTTTGTGTTAGTTTGGTCAGGGCGTGAGTTGGGGTGGATCTATGTTCTTTTTTCTATGTAGTATTTATGTGTTTGGCCTGGTATGGTTCTCAATCAGAGGCAGGTGTCGTTCGTTGTCTCGGATTGAGAATCTTACTTAGATAGTCTGTTCTCCCCATTTTAGTTGTGCGTGAATGTTTTCTGTCTCTGTGTCGTTACCAGACAGAACTGTTTCGTTTTCGTTCGTTCTGCTTGCTATTTTGTTTTTTTGCTGTTCAATGTTAATAAATTATTGTTATTAAAAGTACCAATCTGCATATTGGTCCGATCTTTCCAACTCCTCCTCAGAAGAGGAGGAAAACCGTTACAGCTAATCTTGTATGTTTTCTATTACTATCCAGGGAGGAAGGCCTCAACTGCAGGACCATCTTCCCCACATTATTCTAGTATTGTTTAATATACTATTTCAGTTCTATGGTAGATTATATGAGTGGTACAGCATTGGGCCAAAGTCAGATGTATAACCTTGGTCAATACACAGTGCATGTATTTCTACAGTGCCTTCACAATACTACCTGCCCTCCAGGACACCTACACCACCCGATGTCACAGGAAGGCCAAAAAGATCATCAAGGACAACAACCACCTGAGCCACTGCCTGTTCACCCCGCTATCATCCAGAAGGGGATGACAGACCCAAGGAGTCATCATGTCAGGTAGTCCTGAGGCATGGTCCTAGGGCTCAGGTCCTCCGAGAGAGAGAAAGAAAGAGAGAAAGAGAGAATTAGAGAGAGCATACTTAATAATTAATAATTGGATGTAATAAATGTATCACTAGTCACTTAAACAATGCAACTTTATATCATGTTTACATACCCTACATTACTCATCTCATATGTATATACTGTACTCTATACCATCTACTGCATCTTGCCTATGCAGATCGGCCATTGCTCATCCATATATTTATATGTACATATTCTTAATCATTACATTACACTTGTGTGTATAAGGAGTTGTTGTGAAATTGTTAGATTACTTGGTAGATATTACTGCATGGTCGGAACTAGAAGCACAAGCATTTCGCTACACTCGCATTAACATCTGCTAACCAAATCAAATCAAATGTATTTATATAGCCCTTCGTACATCAGCTGATATCTCAAAGTGCTGTACAGAAACCCAGCCTAAAACCCCAAACAGCAAGCAATGCAGGTGTAGAAGCACGGTGGCTAGGAAAAACTCCCTAGAAAGGCCCAAACCTAGGAAGAAACCTAGAGAGGTACCAGGCTATGTGGGGTGGCCAGTCCTCTTCTGGCTGTGCCGGGTGGAGATTATAAAAGAACATGGCCAAGATGTTCAAATGTTCATAAATGACCAGCATGGTCGAATAATAATAAGGCAGAACAGTTGAAACTGGAGCAGCAGCACAGCCAGGTGGACTGGGGACAGCAAGGAGTCGTCATGTCAGGTAGTCCTGAGGCATGGTCCTAAGGCTCAGGTCCTCCGAGAGAGAGAAAGAAAGAGAGAAAGAGAGAATTAGAGAGAGCACACTTAAATTCACACATGACACCGAATAGGACAGGAGAAGTACTCCAGATATAACAAACTGACCCTAGCCACCCGACTCATAAACTACTGCAGCATAAATACTGGAGGCTGAGACAGGAGGGGTCAGGAGACACTGTGGCCCCATCCGAGGACACCCCCGGACAGGGCCAAACAGGAAGGATATTACCCCACCCACTTTGCCAAAGCACAGCCCCCACACCACTAGAGGGATATCTTCAACCACCAACTTACCAGACAGGTGTGTTTAACCATGTGTACGTGACCAATAAAAGTTGATTTGATTTATTCGTACCCCTTGACATTTTCCACATTTTGTTTTGTTACATCCTGAATTCAAAATGGATTAAAAAATATATTAATTCTCAACCATCTACACACAATAATGACGATGTGAAAACCAATTTTTTATTTATTTTAGCAGGTGCATGTTAAATGAAATACAGAAACATCTCATTCACATGAGTATTCACATGAAAAACAGAAACATCTCATTCACATGAGTATTCACATGAAAAACATAAACATCTCATTCACATGAGTATTCACATGAAAAACAGAAACGTCTCATTCACATGAGTATTCACACCTCTTAGATATGACACTCCAAATTGAGCTCAGGTGCATCCAATTTCCTTTGATCATCCTTGATGTCGCTACAACTTGATGGGAGTCCTCCTGTGACCAATTAAATTGTTTGGACATGATTTAGAAAGAAACACACCTGTCTATATAAGGTCCTCTATTGACAGTTCATATCAGAACAGAAACTATACCATGAAGTCCAAGGAACTGTCTGTAGATCTCTGAGATATAATTGTAATGAGGCATATACTGCATCTGAAGAACAGAATAAAAACATTTCTCGAGTGTTAAAAGTTTCCAAGTGCACAGTGGTCTCAATAATTGGTAAACTGAAAAAATATGAAACTACCCAGACTCTGCCTAGAGCAACCGTCAGACCAAACTGAGCAACCGGGCAAGAAGGACCTTGGTCAGGGAGGTGACCAATACCCAATGACCACTCTGACAGAAATATAGAGTTCCTTGGCTGAGATGGGAGAACCTTCCAGAAAGACAACAGTCTCTACAACACTTCACCAGTCTGTGCATTACGGAGTAAGTGGCCAGTAGGAAGCCACTCCTTAGAAAAAGCCACATGACAGCAAGCCTGGAATTTGAAAAAAGGTATGAGAATGAATCAGAACAAAAGGAAAAATATTCTGTGGTCTGATGAAACAAAAATGTTACTATTTGGCCTGACCCAGACTTGAATCACATTGAAAATCTGTGCTGTTTACTGCAACTCACCATGAAAATATGCAGGCATACCCAAGACCACTAAAAGCTGATACAGACATACCCAAGACCACTCAAAGCTGATACAGACATACCCAAGACCACTCAAAGCTGATATAGACATACCCAAGACCACTCAAAGCTGACGAAAACATACCCAAGACCACTCAAAGCTGATACAGACATACCCATGACCACTCAAAGCTGATACAGACATACCCAAGACCACTCAAAGCTGACGCAGACATACCCAAGACCACTCAAAGCTGACGCAGACATACCCAAGACCACTCAAAGCTGATACAGACATACCCATGACCACTCAAAGCTGATACAGACATACCCAAGACCACTCAAAGCTGATACAGACATACCCAAGACCACTCAAAGCTGATACAGACATACCCATGACCACTCAAAGCTGATACAGACATATCCAAGACCACTCAAAGCTGATACAGACATACCCAAGACCACTCAAAGCTGATACAGACATACCCAAGACCACTCAAAGCTGACGCAGACATACCCAAGACCACTCAAAGCTGACGCAGACATACCCATGACCACTCAATGCTGACGCAGACATACCCATGACCACTCAATGCTGATACAGACATACCCAAGACCACTCAAAGCTGACGCAGACATACCCATGACCACTCAATGCTGATACAGACATACCCAAGACCACTCAAAGCTGATACAGACATACCCAAGACCACTCAAAGCTGATACAGACATACCCAAGACCACTCAAAGCTGACGCAGACATACCCAAGACCACTCAAAGCTGACGCAGACATACCCATGACCACTCAATGCTGACGCAGACATACAAAAGACCACTCAATGCTGATACAGACATACCCAAGACCACTCAAAGCTGACGCAGACATACCCATGACCACTCAATGCTGATACAGACATACCCAAGACCACTCAAAGCTGATACAGACATACCCAAGACCACTCAAAGCTGACGCAGACATACCCAAGACCACTCAAAGCTGACGCAGACATACCCATGACCACTCAATGCTGACGCAGACATACCCATGACCACTCAATGCTGATACAGACATACCCAAGACCACTCAAAGCTGACGCAGACATACCCATGACCACTCAAAGCTGATACAGACATACCCAAGACCACTCAAAGCTGATACAGACATACCCAAGACCACTCAAAGCTGATACAGACATACCCAAGACCACTCAGAGCTGACGCAGACATACCCAAGACCACTCAAAGCTGACGCAGACATACCCATGACCACTCAAAGCTGACGCAGACATACCCAAGACCACTCAAAGCTGACGCAGACATACCCAAGACCACTCAAAGCTGACGCAGACATACCCAAGACCACTCAAAGCTGATACAGACATACCCAAGACCACTCAAAGCTGACGCAGACATACCCAAGACCACTCAAAGCTGATACAGACATACCCAAGACCACTCAAAGCTGACGCAGACATACCCAAGACCACTCAAAGCTGACACAGACATACCCAAGACCACTCAAAGCTGACGCAGACATACCCAAGACCACTCAAAGCTGACGCAGACATACCCAAGACCACTCAAAGCTGATACAGACATACCCAAGACCACTCAAAGCTGACGCAGACATACCCAAGACCACTCAAAGCTGATACAGACATACCCAAGACCACTCAAAGCTGACGCAGACATACCCAAGACCACTCAATGCTGATACAGACATACCCAAGACCACTCAAAGCTGACGCAGACATACCCAAGACCACTCAAAGCTGACGCAGACATACCCAAGACCACTCAAAGCTGACGCAGACATACCCAAGACCACTCAATGCTGATGCAGACATACCCAAGACCACTCAAAGCTGACGCAGACATACCCAAGACCACTCAAAGCTGATACAGACATACCCAAGACCACTCAAAGCTGACGCAGACATACCCAAGACCACTCAATGCTGATACAGACATACCCAAGACCACTCAATGCTGATACAGACATACCCAAGACCACTCAAAGCTGATACAGACATACCCAAGACCACTCAAAGCTGATACAGACATACCCAAGACCACTCAAAGCTGATACAGACATACCCAAGACCACTCAATGCTGATACAGACATACCCAAGACCACTCAAAGCTGATACAGACATACAAAAGACCACTCAATGCTGATACAGACATACCCAAGACCACTCAAAGCTGATACAGACATACCCAAGACCACTCAAAGCTGACGCAGACATACCCAAGACCACTCAAAGCTGATACAGACATACCCAAGACCACTCAAAGCTGACGCAGACATACCCAAGACCACTCAAAGCTGACACAGACATACCCAAGACCACTCAAAGCTGATACAGACATACCCAAGACCACTCAAAGCTGATACAGACATACCCAAGACCACTCAAAGCTGATACAGACATACCCAAGACCACTCAAAGCTGATACAGACATACCCAAGACCACTCAAAGCTGATACAGACATACCCAAGACCACTCAAAGCTGATACAGACATACCCAAGACCACTCAAAGCTGATACAGACATACCCAAGACCACTCAAAGCTGATACAGACATACCCAAGACCACTCAAAGCTGAAACAGATATACCCAAGACCACTCAATGCTGATGCAGACATACCCAAGACCACTCAAAGCTGATACAGACATACCCAAGACCACTTAAAGCTGATACAGACATACCCAAGACCACTCAAAGCTGATACAGACATACCCAAGACCACTCAAAGCTGATACAGACATACCCAAGACCACTCAAAGCTGATACAGACATACCCAAGACCACTCAAAGCTGATACAGACATACCCAAGACCACTCAAAGCTGATACAGACATACCCAAGACCACTCAATGCTGTAATCACCACCATCGGTGCTTCTATAAACTATTGACTCAGGGGTGTGAATACTTACGTAAATGAGAGATTTATGTATTTTTAATCAATTTGAAAAAAATTCACAAAACATGTTATCACTTTGTCATTATGGGGTATTGTGTGTAGATGGTTGAGAAAAACATAAATATTGTATCCATTTGAATTCAGGCTGTAACACAACAAAATGTGGAAAAAGTAAAGGTGTAAAGACACTTTCTGAAGGAACTGTACATTCATGACAATGTTTTTAACTTTTCTGTGGTGGAGAATTGACCACAGCATTTCACTACAACCTCAGTAACATCTGCTAAATATGTGTATATGACTAATACAATTTGATTTGGTCCACAGCACACTTCTCTCTTCCTATGTGAATTTCTGCTCGTCTAGGAACCATGGTCTTTTCTGCTAAACAATGTGAGAAAACACTCTGCATCCTCTCTCTAGTCCTGGCTGGTTCTCCTCCACTAAACCAGACCCCTATCCTCTCTCTGATCCTGGCTGGTTCTCCTCCACTAAACCAAACCCCCATCCTCTCTCTGGTCCTGGCTGGTTCTCCTCCACTAAACTAGACCCCCATCCCCTCTCTTATCCTGGCTGGTTATCCTCCACTAAACCAGACCCCCATCCCCTCTCTGGTCCTGGCTGGTTCTCCTCCACTAAACCAGATCCCCATCCTCTCTCTGGTCCTGGCTGGTTCTCCTCCATTAAACAAGACCCCCATCCTCTCTCTGGTCCTGGCTGGTTCTCCTCCACTAAACCAGACGCCCCTCCTCTTCCTGGTCCTTTCAGGTTTTCCACTTAACCAGAACCTTCCTGTGAATGTAGGAGTGGCTGTGGGAGCCGATGTGTGTTGTTTTTATAGTATGCAGAACGAGAACATGCACATACTGACATTCATCATTTCCTGAGTTTAATGGAGTGCAATAATAACACAGTAATACACATGGACAGTTGTTCCATTTGATAAATTATTCAGTTATTTGTTATTTTCAGAGAATCAAGTGCCAACTGACAAAAACGTGTCATTGATGCACTGTGGTTAAACAGTGTTTAACAATGTTGTTGTTGTAAAATAACTAAGACCCCACTATATTTCTGTTAATTGAGTACCATTGTTACTCATTTATGTAAAGTCTGAATGCAGTAAACCACTCCACCCCTTGTGAAAAATAATGTTGACCCTTGTTGAGTCAACCTGCTGACAGAGTCACCTGTACCTCCATTGACCTGGCACGTCCTGACCTTAGTTCCTTTTTTAGGTCTCTATTTTAGTTTGGTCAGGGTGTGAGTTGGGGTGAGCATTCTATGTTTTGTTCTGTGTGTTAGATTTCTGTCTGTTTGGCCTGGTATGGTTCCCAATCAGAGGCAGCTGTCAATCGTTGTCTCTGATTGAGAACCATACTTAGGCAGCCTGTTTTCCACTATGGGTTGGGGGTAGTTGTTTTCTGTTTTGTGTTGCTGCACCTTACAGGACTGTTTCGTTTTCGTTTCACTCTCTTTGGTATTTTGTTTAGTGTTTCTGTTCCAATAAAATAACATGAACACTTACCACACTTACCATTGGTCCGATCCTTCCTACTCCTCGTCAGAAGAGGAAGAAAACCATTACATGACCACTTCACTCAAAATCCTCCTCAGAGAGTTGATCTAAGTGAAGCTATACTGACCATATTGTAATGGTATGACTCTCCCTCTTATACAGGGTTTAAAGCCTTTACTTGTTGTGTGTGTGTGGGTCCAGGGGGAAGATGCAGTGACATATTCCTCAGTTAAGCCCTCTACTACCAGAGGGAGAGAGACAGAGAACCCTGCTGACCCCAGCTCCATCTACTACACTGTCACCTAACCTCTCCAACAGCCAGTGAAAGTGCAGGGCGCCAAATTCAGAACAACAAATATCTCATAATTAAAATTCCTCAAGCATACAAGTATCTTACACCATTTTAAAGATAAAATTCTCCTTAATTCAGCCAGTGTCTGATTTCAAAAATGCTTTACAGCGAAAGCACCACAAACGATTACGTCGGTCACCACCAAGTCACAGAAAAATCCAGCCATTTTTCCAGCCAAAGAGAGGAGTCACAAAAAGCACAAATAGAGATACAATGAATCACTATCCTTTGATGATCTTCATCAGATGACACTCATAGGACTTCATGTTACACAATCCATGTATGTTTTGTTCGCTAAAGTGCATATTTATATCAAAAAATCTAATTTTACATTGGCGCGTTACGTTCAGTAGTTCTAAAACATGCATTGATTTTGCAGAGAGCCACATCAAGTTACAGAAATACTCATCAAAAATGTTGACGAAAATTCAAGTGTTACACATGGAATTAGTGATATTCTTCTCCTTAATGCAACCGCTGTGTCAGATTACAAAAATACTTTACGGAAAAAGCAAACCATGCAATAATCTGAGTACAGCGTTCAGACAACAAAGCAGCCAAAAAGAAATCCGCCATATTGGGTAGTCAACATTAGTCAGAAAAAGCATTATAAATATTCACTTGCCTTTCATGATCTTCTTCAGAATGCACTCCCAGGAATCCCAGTTCCACCATAAATGTTGGATTTGTTCGATAATGTCCATCATTTATGTCCAAATACCGTCTCTTGGTGTTTGGCAAACAAATCCAAACGCGTGTTCAGGTCCAGCCGAACGTCGGACGAAAAGTTCAAAAAGTTATATTACAGGTCGTAGAAACATGCCAAACTAAGTATAGAATCAATCTTTAGGATGTTTTTAACATAATTCCTTTGTCTGTAGAAAAGCAATGGAACGAGAGCTAACTCTCTCGTGACCGCGCGTCATGAGCCCAGGGCACTCTGCCAGACCAAATCAAATCAAATTTCATTTGTCACATACACATGGTTAGCAGATGTTAATGCAAGTGTAGTGAAATGCTTGTGCTTCTAGTTCCAACAATGCAGTAATAACCAATGAGTAATCTAACCTAACAATTACACAACTACTACCTTATACACACAAGTGTAAAGGGATATAGAATATGTACATAAAGATATATGAATGAGTGATGGTACAGAACGGCATAGGCAAGATGCAGTAGATGGTATCGAGTACAGTATATACATATGAGATGAGTAATGTAGGGTATGTAAACATAAAAGTGGCATAGTTTAAAGTGGCTAGTGATACGTGTATTACAAAAAGATGGCAAGATGCAGTAGATGATAGAGTACAGTATATACATATGAGATGAGTAATGTAGGGTATGTAAACATTATATTAAGTGGCATTGTTTAAAGTGGCTAGTGATACATTTTTTTACATCAATTTCCATCAATATGTTGGCAGCAGCCACTCAATGTTAGTGGTGGCTGTTTAACAGTCGGATGGCCTTGAGATAGAAGCTGTTTTTCAGTCTCTCGGTCCCTGCTTTGATGCACCTGTACTACCTCACCTTCTGGATGATAGCGGGGTGAACAGGCAGTGGCTTGGATGGTTGTTGTCCTTGATGATCTTTATGGCCTTCCTGTGACATCGGATGGTGTAGGTGTCCTAGAGGGCAGGTAGTTTGCCTCCGGTGATGCGTTGTGCAGACCTCACTACCTTCTGGAGAGCCTTACGGTTGTGGGCGGAAGAGTTGCCGTACCAGGCGGTGATACAGCCCGACAGGATGCTCTCGATTGTGCATCTGTAGAAGTTTGTGAGTGCTTTTGGTGACAAGCTGAATTTCTTCAGCCTCCTGAGGTTGAAGAGGCGCTGCTGCGCCTTCTTCACATCGCTGTCTGTGTGGGTGGACCAATTCAGTTTGTCCGTGATGTGTGCACCGAGGAACTTAAAACTTACTACCCTCTCCACTACTGTCCCGTCGATGTGGATAGGGGGCTGCTCCCTCTGCTGTTTCCTGAAGTCCACAATCATCTCCTTTGTTTTGTTGACGTTGAGTGTGAGGTTACTTTCCTGACACCACACTCCGAGGGCCCTCACCTCCTCCCTGTAGGCCGTCTTGTCGTTGTTGACCACTGACTCAAACAGCTCTATAATCCTCAAACCAGTTTCTAAAGACGGTTGACATCTAGTATATCTACAATAGGGGCTGAGTAAAAAAAAACTACTCGCCTCAGATTTCCCACTTCCTGGTTGGATTTGTCTCAGGTTTTCATCTGCCATGTGAGTTCTGTTATACTCACAGACATCATTCAAACAGTTTTAGAGACTTCATAGTGTTTTCTATCCAATACTACTAATAATATGCATATAGTATCATCTGGGACAGAGTAGCAGGCAGTTTACTCTGGGCTCCTTATTCATCCAAGCTACTCAATACTGCCCCCATGTCACCAAGAAGTTAATGCTGCCACAGTGAAAGTCACAAACAGTAGTTACAATGGCCCAAATAAGACAAAGGGACAGGGTGGGAAACGGAATGGAAGAAAATCAACAGAGGCCTGTTTTAGGTGAGGTGTTGAGGGACATTGGAAAAGGGATTGTCACGACTTCAGTGGTGACAATCTTGGATTATTACTCAGAATTGTGTCCTGCGCTTGACTCTGCATTTAGTACATTTTACCAACGGCCTCACAGGGATTGTAGGGTGGTACTGGAACCTGCTACGTTGGGAGGAAATGCGGCTGTAAAGAATTTGCATCTTTGTCAAAAGAGCAGCAGCAAACCCTCTTAAAAGCAGCAGGACAGGAACATTTTGCATAGCAGTGCATGGCCTCCGGTCGATTAATAGTGGTTCATAGAGATGACAGTTTTTATGTGAACGAAGACGTAGGTCACGTCTCACACAACGTTCTAATAGATACAGGCGCTCAAATATCACTAATTCCATACAATGAAAAATTGGCTGAATTTTCAACTGAAAAGTTTCACGTTCAGCGGGGTAACAGGGGCACAATCTATGGCGATACAGCTATTACCTATGTCATTAAACCTAGGACCAGTGACAATACCAGGATCATTTTACATGGCTACGGGAATAGAACCGATTTTGGGGTTGGATCATTTCTGAGAGATGCCGGGGGAATGGATTCTGAAAGGTAACAAATTAAAATTGGCAGTAAGAACGGCGAAAGCCGACCAATTGTTGTTTCAGGACCATCCATTGTGGGAAAAGACAAATTAGATTGTGGGCTAATCAAAGGTTGCAAGCCTGTTGTGGTTGAGGGAGAACCACCGCCACCAATGAAGCAATACCCTATTAAACCAGAGGCTGAGAAATCGGTGTCAGAGGACCTTCCAATATCACTTGAACGTAGCATGATGATCCGCGGCTCGATGCAGCAGCCCTTTATACCCAGTAAAAAAAAGGACTAAAATTGCGTATTACTTTGGATTTCCGTGGCATAACAAAGATGCAGTGAAAATCACACCAGTGTTAGCAGGTTTGGCAGACCTACTGGCATCTATTTCCTCAGACTATTTTGGTCTGTTCCGGTGGCTGAGTAGTCATGACACTGGTTTGGGTTCCCTTGCCAGGGGGAGAAATTTACGTGGGCTAGAGTACCAATGGGATTTACAAATAGTCCCATTTGGTATCATTCTGCATTGAAACAATCGTTAAAAGGGTGTACATTTGAAGGTCCTGTGTTGGTACAATACGTGGATGATTTGTTATTAGCGTCAAAAGACGAAGAAACTCATAAGCGAGACCTCACCACATTGGTTGACTATTTGGCGGACCAGGGTCATATAGTATCTTATGAGAAAGCACAACTTGCAAAGAAAGAGGTAACCTATTTGGGGGTGTCGATTTCTAAGGGAACGAAACACATTACCCGGGATCGGGTTGAAACCATGCATTCTTTGGCACGGCCAAACACTCCTTGCACGCTCAGGAAAACGTTAGGAGTTTTCAATTATGTTAGACATTTTATTCCTTCATTCTCTGAAATTGCTGAGCCACTTACAGAGTTGACGAAAGGGGGGAAGGGTCCCCATGAGTCGATAGAGTGGAATCGAGTTAAAGAAGCAATTGTGTCAAACGCCAGCATTGGGATTGCCAAACCTAAAATTACCTTTTAAAAGTTTTGTTCATGAACAAGAAGGACCTTGTAGCGCGGTGGTTACGCAAAATCATGGGGGTAGAGAGAGACCAGTAATGTACTGGAGGAAATCGCTAGACTCGCAAAAGGAATGTCACCGTGCCTTAGGGGGGTACAGACGACTGAAATGGTGTTGCATATCACAGCCTCCATTACAATGGGTCAAAAAGTAGATTTGTATGTTCCACACTCAGTAGCAACCATAGTGAACAGCATGAAAGCACAACATGTTACTAGTGCGAGATGGACAAAATGGGAGTTAACGTAAAATGGGGAAAATCTACAATTTCATAAGATCAGTGCTTTGAATCCTGCGTCGTTAATGCCGTTACCTGGGAAGGTGAATCGCATACATGTAACCCAGATCAGATTACTCCAAAACTTAGGCCTGATTTGCAAGAGACAGCATTAGAATCAGGACAAGTATTGTATACAGATGGCTCTAGTTACATGACCACAGCAGGGAAGAGAGTTACAGGTTACCTGTGTCGCCACACACAGCGTGTGGCGACAGAGGAGTAGTCAAGGCTGGCCCAATGTCAGCCTCGGTGTCAGCCTCGGTGTCAGCCCAGGGGGCGGAGATACATGCACTCGGTGTCTGCCCAGGGGGCAGAGATACATGCACTGGCTGAGGTGTAGGTTGTCGGAAGGGGAGAATGTAACAATACACACGGATTGTCGGTATGCATTTGGAGTAGTTCATGATTTTGGTACATTGTGGTCACAACGGGGCATGTTAACAGCGACAGGAACACCAATTAAAAATGGACTAGATGTAGAGGCATTATTAGAAGCATGTCAGTTGCCCAATAAATTAGTGGTGAAATGTGAAGCTCATATTAGTTGCACAGATAAAATAGCCATAGGTAATCGTAGAGCAGACAAAATGGCTAAAGCGGCTGTCTTGGTGAGAGAAAGTGTTAGAGAACCATATGTAAATATTGTGAATACAAAGGCTGGGATTGTGAGTCTAATAGATTTACAGCAGCAAACTAACAAGAAAGTAGACAGTGAAGGGTTATGGTAAAACCCTACCACTGGAAGGCCTGTGGCGCCAAGTGGGATACATGTTACTCTTTCTAAAATGTATCATGGACCAACTCATCAATCGGCTGTGAACATGTACTCTCAGTTCAAGACGACGTGGTGGGAAATGGGGGTAAGGAACATTTTGGGACTGGGTTAAAAGGTGTGTGATATGTGCCCAACGTAATATTGCACCAACAATGCCTACTCCTGCCCGACAGCAACCCCATGCCAGAAGGACCATTCACATCATTGCAGACAGTCAATCACGGACTACAGGAAGAAATCCAGCCCAGTCACGGACCAGGATGTCTTGCTCCCAGGCAGACTAAATAACTTTTTTGCCCGCTTTGAGGACAATACAGTGCCACTGACACGGCCTGCAACGAAAACATGCAGTCTCTCCTTCACTGCAGCCGAGGTGAGTAAGCCATTTAAACGTGTTAACCCTCGCAAGGCTGCAGGCCCAGACGGCATCCCCAGCCGCGCCCTCAGAGCATGCGCAGACCAGCTGGCCGGTGTGTTTACGGACATATTCAATCAATCCCTATACCAGTCTGCTGTTCCCACATGCTTCAAGAGGGCCACCATTGTTCCTGTTCCCAAGAAAGCTAAGGTAACTGAGCTAAACGACTACCGCCCCGTAGCACTCACATCCGTCATCATGAAGTGCTTTGAGAGACTAGTCAAGGACCATATCACCTCCACCCTACCTGACACCCTAGACCCACTCCAATTTGCTTACCGCCCAAATAGGTCCACAGACGATGCAATCTCAACCACACTGCACACTGCCCTAACCCATCTGGACAAGAGGAATACCTATGTGAGAATGCTGTTCATCGACTACAGCTCGGCATTCAACACCATAGTACACTCCAAGCTCGTCATCAAGCTCGAGACCCTGGGTCTCGACCCCGCCCTGTGCAACTGGGTACTGGACTTCCTGACGGGCCGCCCCCAGGTGGTGAGGGTAGGTAACAACATCTCCGACCCCGCTGATCCTCAACACTGGGGCCCCACAAGGGTGCGTTCTGTGCCCTCTCCTGTACTCCCTGTTCACCCACGAGTGCGTGGCCACGCACGCCACCAACTCAATCATCAAGTTTGCGGACGACACAACAGTGGTAGGCTTGATTACCAACAACGACGAGACGGCCTACAGGGAGGAGGTGAGGGCCCTCGGAGTGTGGTGTCAGGAAAATAACCTCACACTCAACGTCAACAAAACTAAGGAGATTATTGTGGACTTCAGGAAACAGCAGAGGGAACACCCCCCTATCCACATCAATGGAACAGCAGTGGAGAGGAAGTACGTTTTAAGTTCCTCGGCGTACACATCACAGACAAACTGAATTGGTCCACCCACACAGACAGCATCGTGAAGAAGGCGCAGCAGCGCCTCTTCAACCTCAGGAGGCTGAAGAAATTTGGCTTGTCACCAAAAGCACTCACAAACTTCTACAGATGCACAATCGAGAGCATCCTGGCGGGCTGTATCACCGCCTGGTATGGCAACTGCACCGCCCTCAACCGTAAGGCTCTCCAGAGGGTAGTGAGGTCTGCACAACGCATCACCGGGGGCAAACTACCTGCCCTCCAGGACACCTACAGTGCCTTGCGAAAGTATTCGGCCCCCTTGAACTTTGCGACCTTTTGCCACATTTCAGGCTTCAAACATAAAGATATAAAACTGTATTTTTTGTGAAGAATCAACAACAAGTGGGACACAATCATGAAGTGGAACGACCTTTATTGGATATTTCAAACTTTTTTAACAAATCAAAAACTGAAAAATTGGGCGTGCAAAATTATTCAGCCCCTTTACTTTCAGTGCAGCAAACTCTCTCCAGAAGTTCAGTGAGGATCTCTGAATGATCCAATGTTGACCTAAATGACTAATGATGATAAATACAATCCACCTGTGTGTAATCAAGTCTCCGTATAAATGCACCTGCACTGTGATAGTCTCAGAGGTCCGTTAAAAGCGCAGAGAGCATCATGAAGATCAAGGAACACACCAGGCAGGTCCGAGATACTGTTGTGAAGAAGTTTAAAGCCGGATTTGGATACAAAAAGATTTCCCAAGCTTTAAACATCCCAAGGAGCACTGTGCAAGCGATAAAATTGAAATGGAAGGAGTATCAGACCACTGCAAATCTACCAAGACCTGGCCGTCCCTCTAAACTTTCAGCTCATACAAGGAGAAGACTGATCAGAGATGCAGCCAAGAGGCCCATGATCACTCTGGATGAACTGCAGAGATCTACAGCTGAGGTGGGAGACTCTGTCCATAGGACAACAATCAGTCGCATATTGCACAAATCTGCCTTTATGGAAGAGTGGCAAGAAGAAAGCCATTTCTTAAAGATATCCATAAAAAGTGTTGTTTAAAGTTTGCCACAAGCCACCTGGGAGACACACCAAACATGTGGAAGAAGGTGCTCTGGTCAGATGAAACCAAAATTGAACTTTTTGGCAACAATGCAAAACGTCATGTTTGGCGTAAAAGCAACACAGCTGAACACACCATCCCCACTGTCAAACATGGTGGTGGCAGCATCATGGTTTGGGCCTGCTTTTCTTCAGCAAGGACAGGGAAGATGGTTAAAATTGATGGGAAGATGGATGGAGCCAAATACAGGACCATTCTGGAAGACAACCTGATGGAGTCTGCAAAAGACCTGAGACTGGGACGGAGATTTGTCTTCCAACAAGACAATGATCCAAAACATAAAGCAAAATCTACAATGGAATGGTTCAAAAATAAACATATCCAGGTGTTAGAATGGCCATGTCAAAGTCCAGACCTGAATCCAATCGAGAATCTGTGGAAAGAACTGAAAACTGCTGTTCACAAATGCTCTCCATCCAACCTCACTGAGCTCGAGCTGTTTTGCAAGGAGGAATGGGAAAAAATGTCAGTCTCTCGATGTGCAAAACTGATAGAGACATACCCCAAGCGACTTACAGCTGTAATCGCAGCAAAAGGTGGCACTACAAAGTATTAACTTAAGGGGGCTGAATAATTTTGCACGCCCAATTTTTCAGTTTTTGATTTGTTAAAAAAGTTTGAAATATCCAATAAATGTCATTACACTTCATGATTGTGTCCCACTTGTTGTTGATTCTTCACAAAAAAATACAGTTTTATATCTTTATGTTTGAAGCCTGAAATATGGCAAAAGGTCGCAAAGTTCAAGGGGGTCGAATACTTTCGCAAGGCACTGTACACCACCCGATGTCACAGGAAGGCCATAAAGATCATCAAGGACATCAACCACCCGAGCCACTGCCTGTTCACCCCGCTATCATCCAGAAGGCGAGGTCAGTACAGGTGCATCAAAGCAGGGACCGAGAGACTGAAAAACAGCTTCTATCTCAAGGCCATCATACTGTTAAACAGCCACCACTAACACTGAGTGGCTGCTGCCAACACACTGACTCAACTCCAGCCACTTTAATAATGGGAATTTATGGGAAATGATGTAAATATATCACTAGCCACTTTAAACAATTCTACCTTATATAATGTTACTTACCCTACATTATTCATCTCATATATATACTGTACAGCCACCACTATACAGCCACCACTAACACTGAGTGGCTGCTGCCAACACACTGACTCAACTCCAGCCACTTTAATAATGGGAATTGATGGGAAATGATGTAAATATATCACTAGCCACTTTAAACAATTCTACCTTATATAATGTTACTTACCCTACATTATTCATCTCATATATATACTGTATATATACTGTACTCTATATCATCGACTGTATCCTTATGTAATACATGTATCACTAGCCACTTTAAACTATGCCACTTTGTTTACATACTCATCTCATTTGTACATACTGTACTCGATACCATCTACTGTATCTTGCCTATGCTGCTCTGTACCATCACTCATTCATATATCCTTATGTACATATTCTTTATCCCCTTACACTGTGTACAAGACAGTAGTTTTGGAATTGTTAGCTAGATTACTTGTTATTACTGCATTGTCGGAACTAGAAGCACAAGCATTTCGCTACACTCGCATTAACATCTGCTAACCATGTGTATGTGACAAATAAAATTTGATTTGATTTTTGATTTGATTTGAGATTGACTTTATAGGGCCACTCCCTCGAAGCAGGGAGAGGACCCATGCATTGGTGGTGGTGGACAGATTTTCAAGAATCCACAGAATCAGCTAACTTTGTGGCACAAAATTTGTTGAGGGAGGTGATACCGAGATGGGGCTTATTTCAGACATTAGATTCTGATCAAGGAAAGCATTTTGACTTCTAAAGTGCTATAAGCGGTATGTAAGGCTTCTCCCATGCATTTCATTGTCCATATAGACCGCAAGCGGCAGAATCGGAGCGGCAGAATCGTTCGATTAATGACAAATTCGCCAAGACTTTAGGAGAGACTGGGTTACGAATTTACCCGGTGTACTGATGTCAATCAGAGTGTCAACTAACGCCACTACTGGACTCACGCCGCACGAAGTGGTGACTGGCAGACCGATGAGGGTTCCAGGGGCTATTATTTACATGTCACAAATGAGTGATTTGGCAATAATGGGAGAATCTATGTTGTCATATGGTCAGATAATGACCCATGCATTGCAGTGTGTATATTCCCAGGTGAAAGCAGCACATGGGATAACCGAGAGCACGGGCTGACTCCTGGAGATCGAGTGTACATCAAAATCCACCAGGCGCGGGTGTTGGGGCGGCGTTGGTCGGGACCACACACCGTACTACTAACTGCACCCGCAGCGGTGAAGACCACAGCCTCTCCTCGGTGGGTTCACACTTCTCACGTGAAGCGAGATCCCACAGCATAATGGGTGAGCTAGAAGTCGCCATGATAGCTGAAGCGGAGTTAAAGAGAGAGCGAAAGAGTAGAGTCCACTGTAGACAAGCCGTTGGGGTGGGTCTGGGAGCGATTTGAAACATCACCATTTTAGTGTTGGTTGCTCTGATGGTTAATGAACCATGTAAAGATGATAGATTGACTATTAACATAGAATGGGTTGCCAATATGAAGACACGAGAATGCTTTGGGGTAAAGTCGATACTAACGCTACGACTAATAGACAGGTCACTTATCATGATGGTATAGTGATATGGATGGAGCCACTTGATAACAGAACTAGCACATTGGACATAGGTTGTTCTAAACAAGTTGTGGTTTTATTACAGACAGGAGTGTGGAAGGATAATACTGAGAGTTTACAAAACAAATCTAGATTTTCTCTGTTGCCACAGATATATGTCATGTGCCAGGGTTCCAGATCAGCAGAAGCTCAGTTGATAACTTTCAGATTAATTTTACCCAAACTTAAAACATTTCAGAAGGTTGGTAGCGTGGACACAACAATTGCTGACGATGAAGCAGCAAAGGATAGTGTGGGGGAAGTATCTATCTCATAAAAGGAGGTTGTATTCACCAGTAATGTCCTTTAGTACAGCAACTAAGGGAGTGAAGTGGCCAGGGAATGTTTTGGACACCAGTAGACCACGAACCTGGGGAAAGATAGCTTGTTGGAGTAATTATACTCTGGACAATATCCTAAGGGGGAATATGGGAACCGGACTATTCTTACTGTCAAGCGACAGGGGGAAGAAGATGCATATGAGCAGATGAAAGCATACTTACAGACTCATTTAGGGCCTGAACTAGTGACAGAGACAGACATACATCAATGTAGATGGTATGATGGAGGGGTTAAGGGTCAGTCCTACAGAGTTTTAGTTTCAGATTCTGGTAGGACCGATATCAGTGCATTTTATGGTGTCCCAAAAACTAAAGCATTAATGTTACAGGGAATTGGGAGAGCAGAATTTAATGACTGGGGCGGAAGTTTGTGTGGGTAGTAAGTTAAGGAAGTGGGTAATAGAGTCTCTGGGGAACGATACCACTCCTCTATGTATATTGGTACAGGAAATAGCTCGTAGGAAAGGGAGGACGGTGTGGTAGCATTATCAGAATTCTTTAGGTAACATTGATAAATAATGTTTTTTTGTTTTTTTTGTATGCTTATGTGGGAGAGTTACTTGGGCCCAGAGAGGGGAGAGGTCGGGTTAGTCTCATCTGTGAATGTGTCTGTAACTATTCCTAAACCATGTGAAGGGATGGTGTGATTAATGGGGAACCGGTTAGGTTGGCTCCACAATGTGTGTGCCAGTCACTACTCTCTGTAAGCTTGTCCAGGAGGGGTTGTATTTTTTATGGGAGTATCTAGAAATTGACAATTGATATATGCCATTGGATGAGGTTATGTTTTGGTCCTAAATGGTACCAAGAACGAGATAAGAACTTTGTCTAAGAGGGCAAACTGAAGGATCATTTATAGCTAATGCTGTCTGGCTGTAGGATACTCCTTTTTTTCTGGTAAAAGGTTATTTGTGTAATGTTCCTAAGATCTGTTATTTGTCATGTGAGTTTAGATGGGTGTGTCTTTTCTATAAAGGATCTGCTGCCATTATGTTGACACTCTCAGAGAATTCATTTATAGACACTGAATTGATCTGAGAGTCCCAGGGTTGTGGTAAAGCTCATATAATTGATTGTAGGGATATCATGTGGTGAGGGCATTGATGTTAAAGTGAATACACAGTGTTGAGTTACCTCAAGATGAGGTTAAACTAATTAAGGCTACCGCATGTATATATGGGGTGGCTATGGAGGTAAATGATGAGGAGCAAAGTGAGAATGACATGGCTTGGGAACACCTCTTGGATCCTGTAGTCTGACGGGTAAGACTGGGTGTAAGCATGAGGTAGCTTTTTAGTGCTTCCATTTTTGCCAAGCTCAGCAGAAAAGTATCCTGAAGACATAGTCAGGCTAAGAGAGAGTGGGAATTTTCATGTTATCAAACTTTAAATTGTCATTCATATATAATATCTTGTTACCTTCTTTCCTGTGGAGCCATAAACTGTAAGTAGGAAGAGTGTCCGTACCTCTTACGGATATTGAGACGCTTGCGTCTCTCCTAGCCAATAGCCTGGGGAAATGCAGAGCGGCAAATTCAAATTGTACGAGATAAAAACTCAAACTTTCATTAAATCACACTTGCTGGGTACTCAATTAAAGCTACACTCGTTGTGAATCCAGCCAGCATGTCAGATTTTAAAAATGCTTTTCGTCGAAAGCATGAGAAGCTATTATCTGATAGCATGCACCCCCCCGAAACACACGAACGAGACATAAACAAAATAATTAGCGTAGCCGGCACTACACAAAACGCAGAAATAGCTTCTTTGTTGGCACTCCAATATGTCCCATAAACATCACAATTGGTTCTTTTTTTCTATTAAATCCATCCATGTATACCCAAAATGTCCATTTATAAAGCCCGTCCGATCCAGAAAAAAACAGCTTTCCAAAACGCAACGTCATTTTTTTTTATTAAAAAAGTTGCCTATAAACTTCGTCAAAATCCTTCAAACTACTTTTGTAATCCAACTTTAGGTATTTGTAAACGTTAATAATCGATCAAATTTATGACGGGGCGATCTGTATTCAATAGCAGTGAGTCAACAAATCATGGACGATTTTCTCTCTTTCATACATATCCGGTGTGTACCCACTGACAGGAAGTGCCTATTCTTCATTTCACCAAGGATTAACTTCAACCCAATTCCCAAGACTGGCGACATCGTGTGGAAGTTGTAGAAACTGTAAGCCGGGCGCTATCTATTTTCCCTTGCCATAGACAATACAGGGACCTGGCGGAGGGATTTTTGTATTTATTTTTTCACAGTTTTTCCTTGGGCGTTTGCCTGCTACACAAGTTCTGTTATAGTCAGACATGATTTAACCAGTTTTATAAACTTCAGAGTGTTTTCTATCCACACATACTAATCATATGCATATACAGTGCCTTGCGAAAGTAAACAAGAATGAATAAGTATGTCTATGTCTGCAACTGGTCCTTTCTTCAGTGGTTATTTCAGCTCAGACCACTTCTGTTTTTCTGAGACTGAGCAGAGAGAGAAAAGAGGTCATCACACCTCACCCTAAAAATAACATAGTTTCACGCTTTCGGAAAAATTATTAAAATCAAATCAAACGTTATTTGTCACATGCGGCGAATACAACAGGCATAGACCTTGCTGTGAAATACTTACTTACAAGCCCTTAACCAACAGTGCAGTTCAAGAAAGAGTTAAGAAAATATTTAACAAATAAACTAAAGTTAAAAAAGAAAAAAAATCAACAGGCCCCAGTGTTGAGGCCCCAGTGTTGAGGCCCCAGTGTTGAGGCCCCACGAGGCCCTAGTGTTGTGGATTAGCACAGCAGGCGTGTTGTTGCCTGCCCTTACCACCTGGGGGCGGGCCAGTCAGGAAGTCCAGGATCCAGTTGCAGAGGGAGGTGTTTAGTCCCAGGGTCCTTAGCTTAGTGATGAGCTTTGTGGGCACTTTGGTGTTGAATGCTGAGCTGTAGTCAATGAACAGCATTCTCACATAGGTGTTTGTTTTGTCCAGGCGGGAAAGGGCAGTGTGGAGTACAATAGAGATTGCATCATCTGTGGATCTGTTGGGGCGGTATGCTAAATAAAATGGGTCTAGGGTATCCAGGATGATGCTGTTGATGTGAGCCATGACCAGCCTTTCAAAGCACTTCATGGCTACTGACGTGAGTGCTGCGGGGGTTGTAATCATTTAGGCAGGTTACCTTTGCTTCCTTGGGTACATGAACTATTGTGGTCTGCTTGAAACATGTAGGTACTACAGAATTGGTCAGGGAGAGGTTGAAAATGTAATTTAAGACACTTGCCAGTTGGTCAGCGCATTCTTTGAGTACACATTCTGGTAATCCATCTGGCCCCGTGGCTTTGTGAATGTTGACCTGGGAGAGGTTGAAGCTAGGGGGCACTAATTTTTATTTTTGTAAAAATAACGTACCCAAAGTAAACTGCCTATTTCTCAGGACCAGATGCTAGAATATGCATATAATTGACAGCTTGGGATAGTAAACACTCTAACGTTTCCAAAACTGTAAAAATATTGTCTGTGAGTATAACAGAACTGATATTGCAGGCGAAATCCTGAGAAAAATCCAATCAGGAAGTGACTCTTATTTTGAAACCCCTGTCTTTCTATGCATCCCTATTGCCCATTGAAAGGGATATCAACCAGATTCCTTTTTCTGTGGCTTCCCTAAGGTGTCTACAGCCTTTAGACGTAGTTTTAGGCCTTTATTTTGAAGAATGAGCTTAAACGTCCACATTGCGTAAGTGGTCTGTTGTTGGCTCTCAGTGTGATTTTTGCGCAACACAGAGAGGTAGCCATTTTTCCCCCCGGTCCTAGTGAAAAGTTGATATATTATTGAATAGATATTTGAAAAACACTTTGAGGATTGATTATAAAAAAACATTTGCCATGTTTCTGTCGATATTATGTGATTTCATGAATATGAATATTTTCTAGTAATATTTTTTGACTGTTGCGCTATGCTATTCAGCGTTGTTGATGACAAATATACCGGATCCAGGATGGGTAGTTCTAAGAGTTAAGGTGTTCTTTACATCGGCTACCGGGAGTTGTTATCACATAGTGGTCCGGAATTCTGGTGCTCTTATGCATGCTTCAGTGTTGATTGCCTCGAACTGAGCATAAAAGGCATTTAGCTTGTCTGGTAGGCTCGCGTCAGTTTCCCTTTGTAGTCCGTAATACTTTTCCGACAAGTGTCAGAGCCAGTGTAGTAGGATTCATTCTAAATCCTGTATGGACTCTTTGCCTTTTTGATGGTTCGTCTGAGGGCATAGCGAGATTTCTTATATACGTCCGGATTAGTGTCCCGGTTCTTGAAAGCAGCAGCTTTAGCCTTTGGCTTGATGCGGATGCTGCCTGTAATGCATGGCGTCTGGTTGGGATATGTACGTATGGTCACTGTGGGGACGACGTCATCAATGTACTTGTTGTTGAAGCCGGTGACTGATGTGGTGAACTCCTCAATGCCATTGGATGAATCCCGGAACATACCAGTCTGTGCTAGCAAAACAGTCCTGTAGAGTAGCATCAGCGTCATCTGACTACTTCCGTATTGAGCGAGTCACTGGTACTTCCTGCTTTAGTTTTTGCTTGTAAGCAGGAATCAGGAGGATATAATTATGGTCAGATTTGCCAAATGGAGGATGAGCGAGACCTTGTATACGTCTCTGTGTGTGGAATAGAGGTGGTCTAGAGTTTTTCTTTCCTCTGATTGCACGTGTGACACGCTGTTAGAAATTAGTTAAAACAGATTTAAGTTTGCCTGCCATAAAACCTCTCTGGGATAGGGACTAGTTCCCGCATGTCTGACGTTCCCAAAGTAAACTGCCTGTTACTCAGAAGGATATGCATATAATGGGTAGCATTTGATAGAAAACACTTTGAAGTTTCTAAAACTGTTAAAATAATGTCTATGAGTATAACAGAATTGATATGGCAGGTGAAAATCCGAAGAAATCCAACCAATTATTTAGTTTTTGAGCTCCCAGGCTCTTTCAATGCAAAGCTATTGCTCATATGTATTTCTGTCTCCCAGATTGCAGTACCTATGGTTTCCACTAGATGTCAACAGTCTTTATTTTCGGCGCACGTGAATCAGGGCATGCTCTTCGTTATTTTCCTTTCCTATTGAACATACTACTTTCCTTATGAAATAGTTTATTTACATTTTAGAGTACCTGAGGATTAATTAGAAAAGTAATTTGACTTGTTTGGACGAAGTTAACCGGTAGATCTTTGGATTCTGTTGTCTGCATGTTGAACGAGTGGATTACTGAAATCAATGGCACCTACTATACAGACTTTTTGGAATATAAAGAAGGACTTTATCGAACAAAACAACCATTCACTGTGTAGCTGGGGCCCTTGGGATTGCAAACAGAGGAAGATTTTAAAAAGTAAGCAATTTATTTTATCGTTATTTGTAAATTTGTCACGCCTGTGCTGGTTGAAAAATATGTTGATGTGGGGCGCTGTCCTCAGATAATCGCATGGTATGCTTTCGCTGTAAAGCCTATTGTAAATCAGACAACGCAGTTCGATAAACAAGATTTTAAGCTTTTGAATGAATGTTTAATATTAATATTATGATTTTATATTTGAATTGCGCGCCCTCCAATTTCACAGGATCTTGTCGACTTTGGTCCCGCTAGCGGGACACCTATCCCTAAGTTAAAGTCCCTGGCCACTAGAAGCACCTCTTCTAGATGAGCAGTTTCTTGTTTGTTTGTGGCCATGTACAGCTAGTAGAGTGTGGTCTTAGTACCAGAATCGGTTTATGGTGGTAAATAGATGCTATGAATAATCTTGGTAGTTAGTGTGGTCTACAGATTATCATGGGGTTCTTTCCTCAGGTGAGCAATACCTCAAGACTTCTTTAAAATTAGGCATCGCACACCAGCTTTTATTGACAAATAGACACACTCCCACCACTCATTTTACCAGATGTAGCTTCTCTGTCCTGCCGATGCATGGAAACCCCACAAACTGTATATTGTCTGTGTCTTCGTTCAGCCATGACTCGGTGAAACATAAGGTATTACAGTTTTTAATATCCCGCTGGTAGGATAGTCTTGATCGTAGATCATCCATTTTATTTTCCAATGATTACACGTTGGCCAATAGAACGGATGGCAGTGGGGGTTTACTCACTCGCCTATGAATTCTCAGAAGGCAGCCCGAACTCCGCCCCCTTTTTCTCCATCTTTTCTTCATGCAAATGAGAGGTTTGGGCTCGTTCCCGAGAAAGCAGTATATCCTTCGCGTCGGACTCGTTAAAGAAAAATCTTTGTCTTGTTCGAGTAGAGTAATCGCTGTTCTGATGTCCAGAAGTTTTCGCTCATAAAAGACGGGACTAGCAACAAAATAAGTTAAAAAAAGAAGGTACAAACAAAGTGAAAAAGCAACAAAATAGCACAGTTGGTTAGGAGCACAAAAAATGTCAACTTCCCCTCCGGCTACCTTGTTTAAATATTTAAATATTGAGACGCATTTGCATTTTGCAACTCAACAACATAGAAAGTAGAATATATTAAGCTGTTACAAATATGATGTATTTGTAACAGTAAAATTGAAATATCTCCTTGTCTTTCACAGTCTCCCTGTTCACAACAGTGACAGATCTAAAGCCTGATAGAACAGTGACAGTCAGGTGGTCTCTATTCACTTTTGATGTAACTCACACATCATTAGTGGTGTTACACTGAGCTGGTGGATGAGACAAGTACTGATCTGCAGGGAGACTCCAGATACCAGGTCACACAACGTTCTCCCTGTGACTTCACTCTGTGACAATCCAGAGGGAGGACAACAACAGGAAGTGGACACGTCAGCTGACTGAAGGAGGAAAAGTGACGTCCATTGACTTCACCTCCATGTTCTTAAGAAGATCTGTAATGACATTAAAGCTAATATTATACCTGATCCTTTCTCCTGATATCAGTGATGAGTGAACAAGCATACTGCTCTTTACTGTATGTGTCTGATGATGATGAGTTATTTCAAAATAAACTTAAAGAGAATATTATTCTCCTAGTATCAGTCTACTGTTAGTATATGGCTCCATTTCATTCTGAAACATTGTTCCCTTTTTTCTTCCCTTATTCACTCCCCTTCATTGATCTCAGACGGTGGTCATATGCAGTTGTTCCGTCTAGTTTTCCAACACATTTCTTTCACATATCCAATCCTACCAGAGTTAAAGAGGGCAAAAGAGAGGGAACATTCACATCCCACAGGTATGAAACACAGCCTGAGAGCAGGCTCCCTTCTTGTGTGTGTGTGTGTGTGTGTGTGTGTGTGTGTGTGTGTGTGTGTGTGTCAAGGTGAAGGTCAAGAGAAATTTGAGTTAATTTTATTGACATGTATCTTCTCTCCCCACAGTCATGGTCTCTTCCACCGGTACATCAAACCAGAGAACATTCTGATTAAGGTGAGACATTCCCATAGACAGAGATGTATTGAGATTGGAGGAGAACTCTACTGAACCTACCATGATGGCACTAAGAATGCCATGACAAACACTCACAGTTACATTGCTACTATACTTTGTATTCAGTTACTGTTTTATGAAATTGGATGTTCAGTAAAATGTTTCTTTATCATTTAAAAGCCACACATTCCAGCCTTAATCAGCAAGCCTCATACAGTACTTGGTGGTAGGACAGTATAACACAGTAGTAGTATTCTGTGTCTTCTCCCCTAAACAGAAGGACACTCTGAATCTGGGGGACTTTGGCTCGTATTAGAGTGTTTAACTCCCGCCCTACACAGAGTAAATCTCTACACGTTGGTACAGAACCCCAGAGTGCCTCGTAACGGACGGATACTACTCTCACAAGATGGACGTCTGGAGCGCCGGCTGTGTCTTCTACAATCAGGTTATACTCTGACAGACGTACCAGACGTACCAGTTTCGCCACTAGGTGGTGCCATGTAGCTAGTTAAAGGGTAGTAGGATCCTCAATTTGTCCCTGTCCCTATTTGTCAGACACAGTGTAACTCATAGCAATAGCATGATTCATTATAGTTCTGTGGTGTAACCTCTATCCACCCTCTTGGTTTGACCTCTGTATGACCCCCCCCCCCTCCTCTTCCTGCAGCCTCTGGCATCTCTGTTTCCAAAGCAAACCAGTTGTATTTTCAGAATATTCTCCAAGAATATAATTAATTTCGCTAGTTAAGCTCTGAATGTCAGCTACCCAACTTAATCAGGAGTTATCCTGAGCCTAGTTGAAATGTTTTTACACAACGGGAAATGCAGAAATATTTTATTTTTTACTATAATCAGCTCATCAAACATTGACGGATACAAACTTAAAACCACTGATCATGACATTTTAGCCCATGAGGTGAAACTTCTGTTCAGCAGATGTCAGTAACCTGTTTGTCAATTCCATATTGTCCATTTTACTTTGACCTGTCCTGTTGTTAGGACATGTTATCTGTTAAAAGGTCAGCTAATTTTTTACTTGATATGGTGACATTTAGTTTAGGCCTTTTGATCAAAGAAACCTGCATGATATAAAAAGTGTCCATCTCATTATATTGTCATACATTTAGTCTCCAGTCTGTAAGTTACAGAAAAGGCCACACTCTTTCTGCCATGTCCTATATCTGTTACATGATTTATGTTCAATTATTTTTGCCTTTTTTTGTATTTTCCCCAGCCTTTTTCTGCAACTCCCCAACAGGCTGGGGAGAGGAGAAGGTGGAGTCATGCATCCTCCGAAACATGACCAGCCTAACCACGCTCCTTAAAACTTCTTGATACTACCCATCCCGCATGCGGGAGCGTAATCATCGCCTCAAACGAATTAGCATAACGCAGCGGACATACATCTTTCTAGAAAATGTTCCTATTCATGAAAATCACAAATGAAATATATTGAGACACAACTTAGCCTTTTGTTAATCACACTGTCATCTCAGATTTTCAAAATATGCTTTACAGCCAACGCTAGACAAGCATTTGTGTACGTTTATCATGGCATAATGCTATGCTAGGCTCTGCTGGCAGCAGGCAACATTTTCACGAAAATAAGAAAAGCAACCAAATTAAATCATTTACCTTTGAAGAACTTCGGATGTTTTCACTCAGGAGACTCCCAGTTAGATAGCAAATGTTCCTTTTTTCCAAAATATTATTTTTGTAGGCGAAATCGCTCCGTTTGTTCTTCACCTTTGGCTGAGAAATCGACCGGAAAATCGGTCACTGCAACGCCAAACTTTTTTCCAAATTAGCTCCATAATATCGACAGAAACATGGCAAACGTTGTTTAGAATCAATCCTCAAGGTGTTTTTCACATGTCTATTCGATAAAATATCCACCGGGACAATTGGTTTCTCATGAGAAGCGATTGGAAAAATGGCTACTTCTGTACTTTACGCAAGATTTTCTGCGGGAGCCATCATGTGACCACTTGCTCAATGTGGTCCCTTTCGGCTATTCTTCAACATAAATGCGTAAAAAGACGTTGCAATGCTGTAGACACCTTGGGGAATACGTAGAAAGCTTAAGCTCATTCGTAGCCCATTCACAGCCATATAAGGAGTCATTGGCATGCAGGGCTTTCAAAATATGGGGCACTTCCTGTTTGGATTTTTATCTGGGTTTCGCCTGTAACATCAGTTCTGTTGCACTCACAGACAATATCTTTGCAGTTTTGGAAACGTCAGAGTGTTTTCTATCCTAAGCTGTAAATTATATGCATAGTCGAGCATCTTGTCGTGACAAAATATCCTGTTTATCCAAAAATGAAAACACTGCACCCTAGTTACAATAGGTTAACACCCGCCAGTTAAGTCGGAAGCCAGACGCACCAATATCCCGCAGGAAAAACTGTTCAACTGGCGACCGGGGTCAGACCCAGAAACCAGATCCTCCATCCCCTCTCTGGTCCTGTCAGGTCCCCCACTAAACCAGATCCTTCACCCCCTCTCTGGTCCTGTCAGGTCCCCCACTAAACCAGTTCCTCCATCTGCTCTCTGGTCCTGTCAGGTCCCCCACTAAACCATCCTCTCTTTGGTCCGGTCAGGTCACCACTAAACTAGACCCCATCCTCTCTCTGGTCCTGGCTGGTTCTCCTCCACTAAATCAGACCCCCATCCTCTCTCTGGTCCTGGCTGGTTCTCCTCCACTAACCAGACCTCCATCCTCTTCCTAGTCCTTTCAGGTTCTCCACTTAACCAGATCCTCCCTGTGACTGTAGGAGTGGTGTGGACACATGTTTAACTTGGTGAGGACACCTGTTTAACTTGGAGTGGACACCTGTTTACCTTGGTGAGGACACCTGTTTAACTTGGTGAGGACACCTGTTTAACTTGGTGAGGACACCTGTTTAACTTGGTGAGGACACCTGTTTAACTTGGTGTGGACACCTGTTTAACTTGGTGAGGAAACCTGTTTAAGTTGGTGAGGACACCTGTTTAACTTGGTGAGGAAACCTGTTTAACTTGGTGAGGACACCTGTTTAACTTGGTGAGGATACCTGTTTTACTTGGTGTGGACACTTGTTTAACTTGGTGAGGACACCTGTTTAACTTGGTGAGGACACCTGTTTAACTTGGTGAGGATACCTGTTTAACTTGGTGAGGATACCTGTTTAACTTGATGAGGACACCTGTTTTACTTGGTGTGGACACCTGTTTAACTTGGTGAGGACACCTGTTTAACTTGATGAGGACACCTGTTTAACTTGGTGAGGACACCTGTTTAACTTGGTGTGGACACCTGTTTAACTTGGTGTGGACGCCTCTTTAACTTGGTGTGGACGCCTCTTTAACTTGGTGAGGACACCTGTTTAACTTGGTGAGGACACCTGTTTAACTTGGTGAGGACACCTGTTTAACTTGGTGAGGACACCTGTTTAACTTGGTGAGGACACCTGTTTAACTTGGTGAGGAAACCTGTTTAAGTTGGTGAGGACACCTGTTTAACTTGGTGAGGACACCTGTTTAACTTGGTGAGGACACCTGTTTAACTTGGTGAGGACACCTGTTTAACTTGGTGAGGACACCTGTTTAAGTTGGTGAGGACACCTGTTTAACTTGGTGTGGACACCTGTTTAACTTGGTGAGGACACCTGTTTAACTTGGTGAGGACACCTGTTTAACTTGGTGAGGACACCTGTTTAACTTGGTGAGGACACCTGTTTAAGTTGGTGAGGACACCTGTTTAACTTGGTGAGGACACCTGTTTAACTTGGTGAGGACACCTGTTTAACTTGGTGAGGACACCTGTTTAACTTGGTGTGGACACCTGTTTAACTTGGTGTGGACACCTGTTTAACTTGGTGTGGACACCTGTTTAACTTGGTGAGGACACCTGTTTAAGTTGGTGTGGAAACCTGTTTAAGTTGGTGTGGACTCCTGTTTAACTTGGTGTGGACACCTGTTTAATTTGGTGTGGACACCTGTTTAACTTGGTGTGGACACCTGTTTAACTTGGTGTGGACACCTGTTTAACTTGGTGTGGACACCTGTTAAACTTGGTGTGGACACCTGTTTAAGTTGGTGTGGACACCTGTTTAACTTGGTGTGGACACCTGTTTAATTTGGTGTGGACACCTGTTTAACTTGGTGTGGACACCTGTTTAACTTGGTGTGGACACCTGTTAAACTTGGTGTGGACACCTGTTTAACTTGGTGTGGACACCTGTTAAACTTGGTGTGGACTCCTGTTTAACTTGGTGTGGACACCTGTTAAACTTGGTGTGGACTCCTGTTAAACTTGGTGTGGACTCCTGTTTAACTTGGTGTGGACACCTGTTTAATTTGGTGTGGACACCTGTTTAACTTGGCGTGGACACCTGTTTAACTTGGTGTGGACACCTGTTTAACTTGGTGTGGACACCTGTTTAGCATAGCGTGCTACAGACTACAGATGCTTGGATTACAGGCAGCACCACTACTCCTGGCAACTCTGCTGCAGGTAAAGGTGATAAATAGAGTAGTCTGTAACATTATTTAGAAGGAAGGCTGTATGCTAAAGTCATTTGGAATGTCAACGGGAAGAACTGGTGGCTATCGTAAGCTAGGCCTACTGCTTCAAATTCTTTATTTTGTCATAGAAATTCTGAATAGGCTTTCAGAAAAATGACAGACAAATCTATCTTTGCTGCTGACTAGAAGAAGGTTGTAAATTAAATAGGGACAATGCATTCATGCTTTACCTTACATTGTGGAAGCGTAGCCTGAAAACACCTGTAAGTGACAAGTTGGAAGTACTGTATTTTTATTAATTTATTTAAAAACAGTTTTAGTAATTAATATACATTTTAGAAGAAGCATTGTGCTCATTTTGAGTCTGCTTAGGACACAACTTATTAATTAAACAAAACCAAGGAATTTCTCCATGCTGACGTCATTCACAATGGACAGCAAAAATGTAAAACATCAACCAAGGTTTGCTGATATTTGAATCCCTTCTACATAGAGGTGTATAAAAAGATACTAAAATAAGAGAACACAACTACAAATTAATACATCTTCCACACTATGCACTAAAATAGATTAACATCAGCTTTAAAAACATGTATAATGTCCTCTGTTACTGAATCAATAAAGCTACAGACAGTTTGAAAGTCTTAGTCCAGCACAGGGAGAAGAGTGAGGAACAAGGGGTCATTCCTCCAGGACATGAATCTCCATACCAGAGGCTTCTTCTATACAGAGAACAAAACATCAGACAACATGTCTCACCATTCATTCTATAGCAGATCATAAAGATGAACTAGTTAATAGGGGATTAGATGGACAAGATGACTACGTCAAAGGACTATTTATGACCTGATTCCATTTCAGTTCACACGTCTGAAGATCAGAATATGTGAATGTAATGTGTTGTTTGCTCCATGTGTTCTATGGATTGATGGAACCATTCATAATGTTTAGGTCTATTACAGTCATTTCAGATCTGTGAACTCTGATGATGTGGGAGGAGTTAGGAACCTAAATGGAACTGGACCAATGCATGTGACTCTCACCTGTTTGTGGGGGCAGAGCCTTGGGTGGGCGGATCCTCCTTGTGTGAATAGAGACTATGGCAGCCATGATGGTCAGTGTCACAAAGAGCATGATGTGACTGATGGGCAACTTAACAGCATTACTGGTACCTGGACAACGAGACAGACAGTGATTAAACACAGTCAATCATTCAGATTGATTTAAATGAAAGTAAAGTTTGTATCACACACCGGTCAATAGAGGATGTTGAGGACCAATATCCATCAGCCAAACACCTCTACAACTTCACCTCTGTCTGAACACCAACGATCTAGCTGAGTGTTTTAATTTGTGTGTAATGGATTATGATTGTTCACACCATCCACTAAATAATTGAAAGGTTACAGTGCCTTGCGAAAGTATTCGGCCCCCTTGAACTTTGCGACCTTTTGCCACATTTCAGGCTTCAAACATAAAGATATAAAACTGTATTTTTTTGTGAAGAATCAACAACAAGTGGGACACAATCATGAAGTGGAACGACATTTATTGGATATTTCAAACGTTCTTTAACAAATCAAAAACTGAAAAATTGGGCGTGCAAAATTATTCAGCCCCTTTACTTTCAGTGCAGCAAACTCTCTCCAGAAGTTCAGTGAGGATC